>NC_083333.1:57399358-57699358 GCF_963455315.2 Globicephala melas
CATTGGTTTACATGTGATTGTTCATTTTCCCCAGTGCCACTTGCTGAAGAGACTGTCTTTTCTCCATTGTATATTCTTGCCTCCTTTGTCATAGATTAATTGACCATATGTATGTGGGTTTATTTCTGGGCTTTTTATTCTGTTCCATTGACCTATGGGTCTGTTTTTCTGCCAGTAACATGCTATTTTGATTACTGTGGCTTTGTAGTATAGTCTGAAGCCAGGGAGCATGATACTTCCAGCTTTGTTCTTCTTTCTAAGATTGTTTTGATAAATCAGGACCTTCTGTCATTCCATATGAGTTTTAGGATTTTTTTTTTCAGTTCTGTGAAAGATGTAATGGGTGTTTTGGTAAGGATTGCACTGAATATGAAGATCACTTTGGGTAGTATGGTCATTTTAACAATATTAATTCTTCCAGTCCAAGAGCAGAAGATATTTTTCCATGTTTTGGTATCATCTTCAACTTCCTTCATCAGTCTTTTATAGTTTTCAGAGTATAGGTCTTTCACCTCCTTGGTTAAGTTTATTCCTAGGTATTTTATTCTTTTGATGAGATTTTGAATGAGCTTTTTTTTTTTCTTACTTTCTCTTTCTGATATTATTAGTGTATAGAATAGCAACAGATTTCTGTATATTAATGTTGTATTCTGCAACTTTATTGAATTAATTTACTAGTTCTAATAGTTTTAGGGCAGAGAATTTAGGGTTCTATATATATCTGCCATCTGCAAATAGTAACAGTTTTACTTCTTCTCTTTCAATTTAGATGCCTTTTATTTCTTTTTCTTGTCTGTTTGCTGTGATTAGGTCTTCCAATAACATGTTAAATAGAACTGGTGAGAGTGGGCATCCTTGTCTTTTTCCTCAGTTTAGAGGAAAGGATTTCAGCTTGTCACCATTGAGTGTGATGTTAGCTATGGGTTTACCACAAATGGCCTTTATTATGTTGAGATATGTTCCCTTTATACCCACCTTAATGAGATTTTTTTTCATGAATGGATGTTGAATTTTGTCAAATGCTTTTTCTGTGTCTATTGAAATGAATATATCATTTTTATTATTTGTTTTGTTAATGTGCTGTATCATAATGATTGACTTGTCAATGTTGAACCATTCTTGTGTCCCTGAAATAAATCCAACTTGATCATGGTGTATAATCCTTTTTATATATTGCTGGATTCAGTTTGCTAATATTTTGTTGAGGATTTTTGTATCTATACTCATCAAAGATACTGGCCTATAATTTTGTCTTTTTGTAGTGTCTTTGTCTTATTTTTGTATCAGGGTAATGGTTGACTTGTGAATGAATTTGGGAGTATTCTATCGTCTCTAATTTGGGGTATAATATGAGAAGGATAGGTATCAGTTCTTCTTTATATGTTTGGTAGAATTCTCCCTAGAAGGCATTTGGTCCTGGACTTTTGTTTGCAGGCAGGGAGTTTATTTTATTACAAATTCAATTTCACTACTAGTGATTAGTCTGTTAAAATTGTCTTTTTCTTCTTGATTCAGTCTTTGTAGGTTGTATCTTTCTAGAAATTTGTCCATTTCTTTTAGGTTTTCCAACTTGTTGGCATATAACTGTTTGTAGTATTCTCCTATGATATTTTCTATCTCTGTGGCATTGGTTGTTATTTCTCCTCTTTCATTTCTTATTTTGTTTATTTGCATCTTCACTTTTTTTCTTCTTCGTGAGCTTGGCTAAAAGTTTGTCAGTTTTGTTTATCTTTTCAAAAAACAGCTCTTGGGTTCATTGATCCTTTCTATTGTTTTATTGGTCTCTATTTTATTTATTTCCTCTATGATCTTAATTACATTCTTCCCTCTGCTAACTTTGGGCTTTTTTTGTTCTTCTTTTTCTAATTCCTTTAGGTGGTAGATTAGGTTTATTTGAGTTTTTTTGTTTGTTTGTTTGTATCTTGAGGAAGGCCTGTATCACTACAAAATTCCATCTTAGAATTGTTTTTGCTGCATCCCATAGATTATGGAGAGTTGTGTTTCCATTTTAATTTGTCTCTAGGTGTTTTCTATTTCCTCTTTGATTTCCTCATTGACTTTTTTTTTTTTTTTTTAGTAGCATGGTGTTCAGTGTCCACATGTTTGTTCTTTTACAATTTTTTTCTGTAGTTGATTTTTTTGTTTCATGATGTTATGGTTGATATAAAGGTTTGATATAATTTCTATCTTCTTAATTTTCTTGTCTTTCATTTTTTGGCCTACCATGTGATCTATACTGTAGAATGTTGCATGTGCACCTGAAAAGAATATTTATTCTGCTGTTTGGGGGTGTAGTATTTTGTAGAGATCTATTAAGTCTAACTGGTCAATTGTATCATTTAAGACCACTATTGCTTTATTGATGTTCTGTCCAGATGATCTGTCCGTTGATGTAAGTGGGGTATTAAATTCCTCTACTATTATTGTATATTTGTCAGTTTCTCCCTTTATGTCTATTAGTACTTGTTTTATATATTTAGGTGTTTATGCATTGGGTGCATATATTGGGTGTAATAAGTGTAATGTCCACTTATGTATTGGTCCCTTTATCATTATATAATGCCCCTCTTTGTCGTTTGCTTTAGTCTTTGTTTTAAAGTCTATTTTGTCTGATATGAGTATTGCCACCCCTGCTTTCTTACCATTTCCATTTCCATGGAATATCTTTTTCCATTCTTCATTTTCAGTCTGTGTTTGTCTTTTGCCCTGAAGTGGTCTCTTGTAGGCAGTATATTGAAACATTCTTTTTTTTTTTTTTTTTTTAATGCAATCTGCCACCCTATGTTTTTTTTTTCTCTCTCTCTTGTATTACTTTTTTTTTTTTTAACATCTTTATTGGGGTATAATTGCTTTACAATGGTGTGTTAGTTTCTGCTTTATAACAAAGTAAATCAGTTATACATATACATATGTTCCCATATCTCTTCCTTCTTGCTTCTCCCTCCCTCCCCCCTCCCTATCTCACCCCTCCAGGCTGTCACAAAGCACCGAACCAATATCCCTGTGCCATGCGGCTGCTTCCCACTAGCTATCTACCTTACTATGTTTGTTAGTGTGTATATGTCCATGACTCTCGCCCTGTCACAGCGCACCCTTCCCCCTCGCCATAACCTTAAGTCCGTTCTCTAGGAGGTCTGCATCTTTATTCCTGCCTTACCCCTAGGTTCTTCATGACATTTTTTTTTTCTTAAATTCCATATATATGTGTTAGCATACGGTATTTGTCTTTTTCTTTCTGACTTACTTCACTCTGTATGACAGACTCTAGGTCTATCCACCTCATTACAAATAGCTCAATTTCGTTTCCTTTTATGGCTGAATAATATTCCATTGTATATATGTGCCACATCTTCTTTATCCATTCATCCGATGATGGGCACTTAGGTTGTTTCCATCTCCGGACTATTGTAAATAGAGCTGCAATGAACATATTGGTACATGACTCTTTTTGAATTTTGGTTTTCTCAGGGTATATGCCCAGTAGTGGGATTGCTGGGTCATATGGTAGTTCTATTTGTAGTTTTTTAAGGAACCTCCATACTGTTCTCCATAGTGGCTGAACCAATTCACATTCCCACCAGCAGTGCAAGAGTGGTCCCTTTTCTCCACACCCTCTCCAGCATTTATTGTTTCTAGATTTTGTGATGATGGCCATTCTGACTGGTGTGAGATGATATCTCATTGTAGTTTTGATTTGCATTTCTCTAATGATTAATGATGTTGAGCATTCTTTCATGTGTTTGTTGGCAGTCTGTATACCTTCTTTGGAGAAATGTCTATTTAGGTCTTCTGCCCATTTTTGGATTGGGTTTTTTGTTTTTTTGTTATTGAGCTGCATGAGCTGCTTGTAAATTTTGGAGATTAATCCTTTGTCAGTTGCTTCATTTGCAAATATTTTCTCCCATTCTGAGGGTTGTCTTTTGGTCTTGCTTATGGTCTCCTTTGCTGTGCAAAAGCTTTGAAGTTTCATTAGGTCCCATTTGTTTATTTTTGTTTTTATTTCCATTACTCTAGGAGGTGGGTCAGAAAGGATCTTGCTGTGATTTATGTCATAGAGTGTTCTGCCTATGTTTTCCTTTAAGGGTTTGATAGTTTCTGGCCTTATATTTAGGTCTTTAATCCATTTTGAGCTTATTTTTGTGTATGGTGTTAGGGAGTGATCTAATCTCATACTTTTACGTGTACCTGTCCAGTTTTCCCAGCACCACTTATTGAAGAGGCGGTCTTTTCTCCACTGTACATTCCTGCCACCTTTATCAAAGATAAGGTGTCCATATGTGCATGGGTTTATCTCTGGGCTTTCTATCCTGTTCCATTGATCTACCTTTCTGTTTTTGTGCCAGTGCCATACCGTCTTGATAACTGTAGCTTTGTAGTATAGTCTGAAGTCAGGGAGCCTCATTCCTCCAATTCCTTTTTTCGTTCTCAAGATTGCTTTGGCTATTCGGGGTCTTTTGTGTTTCCATACAAATTGCAAAATTTTTTGTTCTAGTTCTGTGAAAAATGCCAGTGGTAGTTTGATAGGGATTGCATTGAATCTATAGATTGCTTTGGGTAGTAGAGTCATTTTCACAATCTTGATTCTTCCAATCCAAGAACATGGTATATCTCTCCATCTATTTGTATCATCTTTAATTTCTTTCATCAGTGTCTTATAATTTTCTGCATACAGGTCTTTTGTCTCCTTAGGTAGGTTTACTCCTAGATATTTTATTCTTTTTGTTGCAATGGTAAATGGGAGTGTTTTCTTGATTTCACTTTCAGATTTTTCATCATTAGTATATAGGAATGCCAGAGATTTCTGTGCATTAATTTTGTATCCTGCCACTTTACCAAATTCATTGATTAGCTCTAGTAGTTTTCTGGTAGCATCTCTGGGATTCTCTATGTATAGTATCATGTCATCTGCAAACAGTGACAGCTTTACTTCTTCTTTTCCGATTTGGATTCCTTTTATTTCCTTTTCTTCTCTGATTGCTGTGGCTAAAACTTCCAAAACTATGTTGAATAAGAGTGGTGAGAGTGGGCAACCTTGTCTTGTTCCTGATCTTAGTGGAAATGGTTTCAGTTTTTCACCATTGAGGATGATGTTTGCTGTGGGCTTGTCATATATGGCCTTTATTATGTTGAGGAAAGTTCCCTCTATGCCTACTTTCTGCAGGGTTTTTATCATAAATGGGTGTTGAATTTTGTCAAAAGCTTTCTCTGCATCTATTGAGATGATCATATGGTTTTTCTCCTTCAATTTGTTAATATGGTTTAACACATTGATAGATTTGCGTATATTGAAGAATCCTTGCATTCCTGGAATAAACCCCACTTGATCATGGTGTATGATCCTTTTAATGTGCTGTTGGATTCTGTTTGCTAGTATTTTGTTGAGGATTTTTGCATCTATGTTCATCAGTGATATTGGCCTGTAGTTTTCTTTCTTTGTGACATCCTTGTCTGGTTTTGGTATCAAGGTGATGGTGGCCTCATAGAAGGAGTTTGGGAGTGTTCCTCCCTCTGCTATATTTTGGAAGAGTTTGAGAAGGATAGGTGTTAGCTCTTCTCTAAATGTTTGATAGAATTCGCCTGTGAAGCCATCTGGTCCTGGGCTTTTCTTTGTTGGAAGATTTTTAATCACAGTTTCAATTTCAGTGTTTGTGATTGGTCTGTTCATATTTTCTATTTCTTCCTGATTCAGTCTTGGCAGGTTGTGCATTTCTAAGAATTTGTCCATTTCTTCCAGATTGTCCATTTTATTGGCATAAAGTTGCTTGTAGTAATCTCTCATGATCTCTTTTATTTCTGCAGTGTCAGTTGTTACCTCTCCTTTTTCATTTCTAATTCTATTGATTTGAGTCTTCTCCCTTTTTTTCTTGATGAGTCTGGCTAGTGGTTTATCTATTTTGTTTATCTTCTCAAAGAACCAGCTTTTAGTTTTATTGATCTTTGCTATTGTTTCCTTCATTTCTTTTTCATTTATTTCTGATCTGATTTTTATGATTTCTTTCCTTCTGCTAGCTTTGGGGTTTTTTTGTTCTTCTTTCTCTAATTGCTTGAGGTGCAAGGTTAGGTGGTTTATTCTAGGTGTTTCCTGCTTCTTAAGGTGGGCTAGTATTGCTATCATCTTCCCCCTTAGAACTGCTTTTGCTGCATCCCACAAGTTTTGGGTCGTTGTGTCTCCATTGTCATTTGTTTCTAGGTATTTTTTGATTTCCTCTTTGATTTCTTCAGTGATCACTTCATTATTAAGCAGTGTATTGTTTAGCCTCCATGTGTTTGTATTTTTTACAGATCTTTTCCTGTAATTGATATCTAGTCTCATCGCGTTGTGGTCAGAAAATATACTTGATACAATTTCAATTTTCTTAAATTTACCAAGGCTTGATTTGTGACCCAAGATATGATCTATCCTGGAGAATGTTCCATGAGCACTTGAGAAAAATGTGTATTCTGTTGTTTTTGGATGGAGTGTCCTATAAATATCAATTAAGTCCATCTTGTTTAATGTATCATTTAAAGCTTGTGTTTCCTTATTTATTTTCATTTTGGATGATCTGTCCATGGGTGAAAGTGGAGTGTTTAAGTCCCCTACTATGAATGTGTTACTGTCGATTTCCCCTTTTATGGCTGTTAGTATTTGCCTTATGTATTGAGGTGCTCCTATGTTGCGTGCATAAATATTTACAATTGTTATATCTTCTTCTTGGATCGATCCCTTGATCATTATGTAGTGTCCTTCTTTGTCTCTTTTAATAGTCCTTATTTTAAAGTCTATTTTGTCTGATATGAGAATTGCTACTCCAGCTTTCTTTTGGTTTCCATTTGCATGGAATATCTTTTTCCATCCCCTTACTTTCAGTCTGTATATGTCTCTTGGTCTGAAGTGGGTCTCTTGTAGACAGCATATATAAGGGTCTTGTTTTTGTATCCATTCAGCTAATCTGTGTCTTTTGGTGGGAGCATTTAGTCCATTTACATTTAAGGTAATTATCGATATGTATGTTCCTATTCCCATTTTCTAAATTGTTTTGGGTTCGTTATTATAGGTCTTTTCCTTGTCTTGTGTTTCTTGCCTAGAGAAGATCCTTTAGCATTTGTTGTAAAGCTGGTTTGGTGGTGCTGAACTCTCTCAGCTTTTACTTGTCTGTAAAGGTTTTAATTTCTCCATCAAATCTGAATGAGATCCTTGCTGGGTAGAGTAGTCTTGGCTGCAGGTTTTTCTCCTTCATCACTTTCAGTATGTCCTGCCACTCCCTTCTGGCTTGTAGGGTTTCTGCTGAGAGATCAGCTGTTAACCTTATGGGGATTCCCTTATGTGTTATTTGTTGTTTTTCCCTTGCTGTTTTTAATATGCTTTCTTTGTATTTAATTTTTGACAGTTTGATTAATATGTGTCTTGGCGTATTTCTCCTTGTATTTATCCTGTATGGGACTCTCTGTGCTTCCTGGACTTGATTAACTATTTCCTTTCCCATATTAGGGAAGTTTTCAACTATAATCTCTTCAAATATTTTCTCAGTCCCTTTCTTTTTCTCTTTTTCTTCTGGAACCCCTATAATTCGAATTTTGGTGTGTTTAATGTTGTCCCAGAGGTCTCTGAGACTGTCCTCAGTTCTTTTCATTCTTTTTTCTTTATTCTGCTCTGCAGTAGTTATTTCCACTATTTTATCTTCCAGGTCACTTCTCCGTTCTTCTGCCTCAGTTATTCTGCTATTGATCCCATCTAGAGTACTTTTAATTTCATTTATTGTGTTGTTCATCATTGCTTGTTTCATCTTTAGTTCTTCTAGGTCCTTGTTAACTGATTTTTGCATTTTGTCCATTCTATCTCCAAGATTTCGGATCATCCTTACTATCATTATTCTGAATTCTTTTTCAGGTAAGCTGCCTATTTCCTCTTCATTTGTTAGGTCTGGTGCATTTTTATCTTGCTCCTTTATCTGCTGTGTGTTTTTCTGTCTTCTCATTTTGCTTATCTTACTGTGTTTGGGGTCTCCTTTTTGTAGGCTGCAGGTTCATAGTTCCTGCTGTTTTTGATGTCTGTCTCCAGTGGCTAAGGTTGGTTCAGTGGGTTGTGTAGGCTTCCTGGTGGAGGGGACTAGTGCCTGTGTTGTGGTGGATGAGGGTGGATCTTGTCTCTCTAGTGGATAGGTTCACGTCTGGTGGTGTGTTTTGGGGTGTCTGTGGCCTTATTATTATTTTAGGTAGCCTCTCTGCTAGTGAGTGGGGTTGTGTTCCTGTTTTGCTAGTTGTTTGGCATAGGTTTTCTAGCACTGTGGCTTGCTGGTCATTGAGTGAAGCTGGGTGCTGGTGTTAAGATGGAGGTCTCTGGGAGATTTTCGCCATTTGATATTATGTGGAGCTGGGAGGTCTCTTGTTGACCAGTGTCCTGAAGTTGGCTCTCCCACCTCAGAGGCAGAGCCCTGACTCCTGGCTGGAGCACCAAGAGCCTTTCATCCACATGGCTCAGAATAAAAGGGAGAAAAAGTAGAGGGAATTAGTAGAAGTATGAGGAAAGAAAGAAGGAAAGGAGGGAAGGAAGGAAGGAAGAAAGAAAGAAAGAAGCAAAGAAGGAAAGAAGGCAAGAAGGAAAGAAAGGAGGGAGGGAGGGAGGCAGGAAGGAAGAAAGGAGGGAAAGAAGGAAAAAAGACAGAAAGAAAGAAGATACAGTAAAAATAAAATAAAGTATAATAAAGTTATTGAATTAAAAAATTCTTATTTAGGAAAAAAAAAAGGGATGGATAGAACCTTAGGACAAATGTTGGAAGCAAAGCTATACAGACAAAATCTTACACAGAAGCATACACATACACCCTCACTAAAAGAGGTAAATGGGGAAAAATCATAAATCTTGCTGTCAGAGACCACCTCCTCAATTTGGGATGATTCGTTGTCTTTTGGGAGGTCTGAGGTCTTCTGCCAGCATTCAGTAGGTGTTCTGTAGGAGTTGTTCCACGTGTAGATGTATTTCTGTTGTATCTGTGGGGAGGAAGGTGATCTCCGCGTCTTACTCTTCCGCTATCTTCAAGGTCCCCCTCTCACCCTGTGTTTTGATCAGAGCATTTAACTTATTGACATTTAGATATGTATTTATTGCCATTTTATTTCTTGTTTTCTGGTTGTTTTGGTAGTTCTCTGTTCAAGTATCCTTTTGGTTTCTTCCCCTGTGGTTTGATGACTTTCTTTAGTAGTTTCTTTTTGGTTTTTGTGTATCTATTGTAGGTTTTTGTTTTGTGGTTAACAAGGAGTTCATATATATTGACCTATGACTTTATCTACTTGTTTTAAACTGATGGTCATTTAAGTTCAAACATATTCTAAGAGATCAACATTTGTATTCCCCTCCCCCACATTTTGTGTTTTTGATGTCATATTTTGCATCTTTATACTTATCCCTTAATTGTTTATTGTAGTTATAGTTGCTTTATAATGTATTGTCTTTTCATCTACATACTGGCTTATTTAAGTGTTTCATCTTCACTTCTTACAGTAGGTTGATCCTCAGTCCTACATATCTGCCTTTCTTAGAGGGATTTTTCCTTTCTTATAGATTCTTACTTCATTTTAATTTGGAAAAGACCCTTCAGTGTTCCTTTTAGGGTAGATTTAGTGTTGATGAATTCTTTTAGTCTTTGCTGTCTGAAAAGGTCTTTATCTCTCCTTCTATTCAAAATGATAATCTTGCTGGGTAGAGTATCCTAGGTTGCAGGTTTTTCCCTTTCAGCACTTTGAATATATCATGACCATCCTTTCTGGCCTGCAAAGTTTCTGCAGAGAAATCAGTTGATAGCCTATGGAAATTCCTTTGTATATGACCCTTTGTTTTTCTTTTGCAGCCTTTAGAATTATCTTTTAACTTTTTGCCATTTTAATTATGATATGTCTTGGTGTTTTTCTGTTTTGGTTCATCTTGTTTGGGACCCTCTGTGCTTCCTGTACTTGGGTATCTGTTTCCTTCTTCAGATTTGGGAAGTTTTCAACCATAATTTCCTTAAATACATTTTCAATCCTCTTCTCTCTTTTCCTTCTGGAACCCCTATGATGCAAATGTTGGAATACTTAATATTATCCCAGAGGTCTCTTAAACTGCTTTCACTTTTTAAAATGTTGTTCTTTTTGTGTTTTTTTTTTTTGCTTTTGTTTTCTGTTGCTCTGATTTGGTAATTTCCATTATTCTATCTTCCAGATCACTATGTGTTCTTATGTATCACTTAGTCTCCTATTCATTCCTTCTAGAGTTTTTTTTTTTTTTAAGATATTGGATTATTCATGTCTGATTATGTCTGATTGGGTCATTTTTTATATTTTCTATCTCCTTGTTATAATGTTCAGTGATTAGATCAATTATTTTTCCCTAGTTCAGTTAACATTTTTATTACTGAGTTTTTGAATTCCTTATCTGGTAAATTGTTAATTTTGTTTCAATTTTTTCCAAGTGTGTTCTCTTCCTCTTTCAATTGAAGGTAGTTCCTATCAGGTTTCATTTTGCTTAACTTTCTCTGCCTCTACGAATTTAGGCGAAACTTTTACCTATTGTGATCTTGAAGGTGTGTTCTTATGTGGAAGTGCCCCTATGCAGATTGCACGTGTCTGATGTCTTTGGTGGGAGAGCTGGTTTCAATATGGATGCCAGTCGCGTCTTTTCTCAGGGTTTGCTGGCAGGTGTCACCTTGACAGGAGATGGGGCTGGGGGTGGAGAGACAAGAGCTGGTGCACAATGTGAGGCAGAACTTTCTCTCCGTTCATTGGCTATTACCACACTGCCATGGACACAATCTTATTTCAAGTTACTGGAGCAGAAGCACTGACAGTCAAGGTCAAGCTTGCACTGTTCCCTTTAAATGTGTGTTGTTCTGTGTCTTCCTGCATGAGGACCTTTACCTCAGAGGAAGGGAATGTTTGTGTAATCTCCATTTTTCTCTGAGTCTCCTCCCAAGGGTACAGATGCTGACCCAATCACTTTTCTTCCCCTCATACCCATTTACGTGTGTATCTTTCTTACATGTTTGGCTGTTCAGGAGTCCTTCTGCCAGTTTCCAGTTAGTTTTCAGTGAGGATTTTTCCCCATATAGATGTATTTTTGATGTGTTCATGAGAGGAGATAAGCTCCACATCTTTTATTCCTCCTTCTTGATCTCTTCTCTCTACAGTATAATGATTTGACTTACATACATTGTGAAATGATTATCACAATATGTTTAGTGAGCTTCCATCATCTCATATAGTTACAAAATTAAAGAAGTAGAAAAAAAAATTTTCCTTGTGGTGAAAACTCTTAGGATTTACTCTATTAACAACTTTCATGGTAATATACAGCAGTGTTAATTATATTTATCATGCTGTACATTACATGCCTAGTACTTACTTGTTTTATAACTAGAAGTTTGTATCTTTTGACTACCTTTATCCAGTTCCACCTCCACCCACCTCTGTGAACCACAAATCTGATCTCTTTTTCTATGAGTTTTTTGTTTGTTTTTGAAGTATAATTGGCCTACAACACTCTGTTAGTGCCTGTTATACAGCATAGTGATTTGATATTTCTATACATTTCAAAATGATCACCTTGATAAGTCTAGTTATGATATGTCACCAAAGATATTTATTGACTACATTCCCCACACTGTATATTTCATGCCCATGACTCAGTTATTTTGCAACTGGAAGTTTGTAACTTTTAATCTCCCTTACCTATTTCTTTCCCCCTCCCAACCTATCCCCTCTAGCAACCACCAGTTTGTTCTTTGTATCTATAACTGTGTTTCTGTTTTGTTATATTTGTTCATTTGTTTTGATTTTTAAGATGCCACATATAAATGAAATCATAAAGTATTTGTCTTTGTCTCACTTATTTCCCTTAGCATGATACCCTCTAGGTCCATCCATGTTGTCACAAATGGCAAGATTTCATTATTTTTTTTTATGAATTCCACTGTATATGTACACCAGATCTTCTTTATCCATTCATTAACTGATGGGCACTTAAGTTGTTTCCATATCTTGACTATTGTAAATAATGCTGCAATGACACAAGCAGATGGAAAAGATATGCCATAGTCATGGTTTGGAAAAAATGATATTGTTAAAATGATCATACTAGGGCACACTACAGATTCAATGCAATCCCTATCAAAATTCCAATGGCATTTTTCAGAACTAGAACAAATAATTTTAAAATTTGTATGGAAACACAAAAAATTCCAAATAGCCAAAACAATCTTGAGGAAAAAACCCGAATCTGAAGATATTACACCCCCTGATTTTAAACTATACTACAAAACTACAGAAATCAAAATTGTATGGTATAGGTATTAAAACAGACATAGATCACTGGAGCAGAGCAGAATGAACCCATACTTATACAAGCAGTTAATCTATGGCAAAGGAGGTAAGAATAGGCAATGGGGAAAGACAGTCTGTTCAATAAATGGTGTTGGAAAAACTGGACAGCTACATACAAAAGAATCAAACTGGACTAATTTCTCACACCATACACAAAAATAAATTCAAAATGGATTAAAGACTTGAATGTAAGACCTGAACTCATAAAACCTTTAGAAGAAAATAGAGACAGTGTTGTCTTTGACATTGTTCTTATTAATATTTTTTGGATATGTCTTCTCCGGCAAGGGAAACAAAAGCAAAAATAAACTAATGGGACTACATCAAACTAAAAAGCTTTTGCACAGTGAGAGAAAGTATTTAAAAAAAAATGAAAAGCCTGCCTATTGAATGAGAGAAGATATTTGTAAATGATATATCTGATAAGGGGCCAATATCCAAGATACTCAAAAATTCATACAATTCAACTTCAAAAAACGAAAAACTGAATTAAAAAATGGGCAGAGGATTTGAATAGACTTTTTCCCAGGAAGACATACAAATGGCCAACAGGCACATGAAAAGATGCTTAACATCACTAATCATCAGGGAAATGCAAATCAAAACCACAATGAGATAACACCTCACATTTGTCAGAATGGCTAAAAAAGATGGCAATTAACAAGTGTTGGAGAGGATGTGGAGGAAAAGGAACACTTGTGCACTGTTGGTCGCAATGTAAATTGCAGCCATTATGGAGAACAGTATGGAGGTTCAACAAAATATTAAAAATACAACTATTGTATGATCCAGCAGTTGCACTCTTGGGTATTTATCCAAAGGAAGTATAAACACTAATTAAGAAAGATATATGTCAGTTTAGTTTTAAAAGCATTTGTAGAACTTTTCGGTCTACTCCACAAATACACCACCCAGTGGTCAACCAGGTTTTGTTTTACATCATATTTCAACTCTTGAAACATTTGCTCTACTATCTTGGTTAGGTTCAATGCATGTGCAATTCAGTGGTGAGCCTGGGACTTTATACACAGATTTAGGGGTTCATTTTCTCTATCAGCTTCTTCTCCATAACTCCTCTTCTCTCTCAAGTCTCCAGGGATTTCTCTCGCAGATCTTCTGACTTAAAAGTCAGAGTTTAAGTTTCCTTTGTCATTTCACACTTTCTTTGACTTGGTTCACCTTGGGGACAAATCAATGAAAGAGAAGGGAGGAAGAAAATTAATTATGATTTCACACACAACACACACACACACTTTGGACCTCAGGAACCAAGTTTTCTAGTTCTCCTCAAAGAGAAAGAATTTCTCTCAGTTTTAGGTATATATATATAACTTCTGTATTTACTAATGTATAGTTCTGTGACCCGGGCTTGTCTTCATCTGAGTAAGCCAGATGAGAAAAAAAAAAAAAAGGAAACATAGGAAGGAATTTCCCTCCACAGTCTCCATCCCACCTACTCTTCCTTCTCAGTCCTCTGGACAGAAAAATAGAGAATAAATTTCTTTTGGAGTTTTTCCTCCCCCTACCTAGTGTGCAGTTCTGTGGTTTGTGTGCCCTAGAATCCAAGCTGAGAGATAAGAAAAGAAAAAGAAAATGTCAATAAATTCATTGTCATGTTGGCCATACTTTCAATTTTGATTTCTTTCTCCAATTCATCTGCTATTATTTACTTTTCTGAGTCCTCAGATAGATGTTTTTATATTATTACTATTAATCAGTGGGAGATGTAGAGTAGTGTATGCTTACTCTATGGTCACTGGAACTGGTACCAAACAAAATTACATGTTAGTTTTCCTTCTTTTTAAAATTTCTTCTTTTATTGAAGTATAGTCGATTTACAATGTTGTTATTTTTTCCTATACAGTAAAGTGACTCAGTTATACACATATATACATTGTTTTTTTATATTCTTGTCCATTATGGTTTATCTCAGGATGTTGAACATAGTCCCCTGTGCACAAGGATTGTTCAACATACCCAAATCAGTCAGTGTGATACACCACATCAACAAAAGAAAAGACCAAAACCACATGATCATCTCAATAGATGCAGAAAAATTATTTGACAGAATTCACTCATTCATGATAAAAAAAAAAAATCCTCTTACCAAAGTGAGTATAGAGGGAACATAGCTCAACATAATAAAAGCTATTTACAACAAACTCACAGCCAATATAATACTCAATGGTGAACAGCTGAAAGCCTTGAAAATCTGGAACAAGACAAGGATGACCACTCTTACCACTTCTATTTAACATAGTATTGGAAGTCCCAGTCACAGCAATCAGAGAATAAAAAGAAATAAAAGATATCCAAATTGGAAGGGAAGAGGTAAAATTGTCAGTATATGCAAATGACATGACACTACATATAGAGAACCCTAAAGACTCCACACAAAACTATTAGAACTGATAAATGAATTCATCAAGGTAGCTGGATACAAAATTAATACACAGAACTTGGTTGCATTTCTTCACACTAACAATGAATTAGCAGAAAGGGAATGTAAAAAAAAAAAAAAAAACCTTTAAAAATTGCACCAAAAAATATAAAATACTTAGGAATAAACCTAATCAAAGAGATGAAAGACTTGTATTCGGAGAAGTATAAAACATTAATAAAGGAAATTAAAGATAATTAAAGATAAAGAAATGGAAAGATATCCATGCTCTTGGATTGGAAGAATTAATATTGTTAAAATGGCCATACTAACCCAAAGAAATCTACAGATTTAATGTGACACATATCAAATTACCCAAGACATTTTTCACAGAATTAGAACAAATAATCCAAAATTTTATATTGAATCGTAAAAGACCCAGAATTGACTAAGCAAACCAGAGGAAAAAGAATAAAGCAGGAGGCATAATCTTCCCAGACTTCAGACAATACTACAAAGCTATAGTAATGTTACTTCTCCTTCTATTGGTACTCTCATTTATTTCTTGTTTTATTTTTGCTCATGTTTTTATTTGTTTTGCTTTGTTTTTATATTATGAATATATTAGCCTGATATGTTTGAGTTTTAAAATAATTTTCAGCCTTCCTTGCTAAAGTATGTTTCTCTTTTCCTATAAAATTTCTAGAGAAAATAGAAAAAAAAACAAAACAAACCCAAACATTACTTAAGAAAAAGCCATTCACAGTTGTTTCAAAAAATATAGTAAATCATAAAATTGATGGGCAAATAATAGCCTTTTAAACTCTATGTCTAGTGTTTTTCTTCTTGCCTTTTAAATTTTCTTTCTTTGACATACTTTTGTACTATTTACTTGCTTTAATAAAAATAAACATTTCACCATATGCTACTTAGGAAAGGTGAGGAATCTAGCAGGAAATGGCCCACTTTGAACACAATTTGTAAAAGAGATCCATGGGGAATACCCTCAACACCCACTAAATATACACAGCTTGGTTTCTGGCCCAGGGAATTGAACCTAGGACTTCTAGATAGAGCTGAGGGACTTAGTGGCAATTATCAACAATAACAACAATAAAAATCCCACAGTTATTTTCAAAGGAATTATATCCACATGAAGTTTAAGGCAGTGGCACTACTGGGATCTGTTGATTACTCTAATTCCCAGTGCCAGTTTCCTTTTTGGCTATGCAAATCATTTAATGAACTGCATGTTTAACACTTACTACATGTTGGCACCATGGCATGTACTGAGGGGATTACAAAGATGAATTAGACGAATTCCTGTCTTTTAAGAGTAGAGGACACAGAGGCACACACAATTTATGAGGCTGTTTGTCAGACTGTGCTGAGTGCTGTACTTACAGAGGCAGAAGCAGCCTTCTCTGGGAGAACACACAGGGATGATTCATGCCTCAGGAGGGGAGTAAGGGAGGTTTCCTAGAGAGGTTATGCTTAAAATGAGCTTTAAGGATGCATGAGGCCATAGAGAAGTGGAGCACTCAGAGAATGTCATCCAAAGTAGGGGTATAAGGAAAGACTTAGAGACTTGAAAATTCATGGTATTCTTAGGGAATATAAACTAGTTCACCATAGCTGGTATGTGGCACATTCCATATTGTCTTTTTTCTTGTGAACCAAGTTGTGTTATTTCTTCTATAACACAGTTTGGATAGTAGTGGAATTGACAAAACTATGGAAACCAGGATTTAGATTCCAAGTAGATGTACTATTGCAGGAGTTCCTTAGAGGCAGTGATTGTTAGTATTCCTTCGTTTGCATGCTCCCTCTATATGGAATGCACTTCATATCCTATTTTTTAGCACTCTCCTTCAATCTCTTGCCTCCCCCAGAGAACCATGCCACCTCTCTCTCTCTCTCTCTCTCTCTCTCTCACACACACTTTCTTTCTAAATTATGTTTTCATATATTCAGGGAGTGGCTAGTATATTCTTAAGAGTAGACACTGTCTTATTCACCCAATGTCTCCAATCCTACCACCATGCATATGAGATTAGATACTTTTGTAATAAGCAGAAAGAAAAAGGTGATAAAGGCAAATGTCCCCGTGGAACAAAGGAGAAATCTGAGTTGATACAAGGCATCTATTTCCCTGCCTGAGCACTGTGTAATAACATTTCTCACCTTCTTTCCAAATTGTATAAAATTATTAAGAAATATAATCTGAGTTCTGCTTTAATTAGTGAACAAAACATTTGAGCTGGTCTACTCCCGTCTTTTCTGTAGAATTATGTATAGGCATATTTAAAACTGTTTGGGGAAAAACAATCATGTGTTTTGGGTTTTGGGTTTTTTTTTTAATAGTTTATTATTTCAATGGAAGATTAGATCTGGACCAGTGGTGTATACTGGAAATTCAAATTGAATGAGATAAGACTCCAGGTACCCTTTGGACTTAACTCAACCATTTTGTATAATAATATGAACAACATCTCCTGCTTCCATTTTTAAGATTCTGAAGAGCTTGGGAGAGCTTAAAGGGACCTCATTATACATGTATTTCCCTAAAAAATACTGGTGGGTTCCTTCCTGACTTTTTATAGAAAAGGATTTTTGCTGAACCAAAAAGAACAAGAAACCTCTCACAACTGCCAAAAGTATTATTTTGATGTCTCTAATTTTTTCTTCTGTCAGGACTTGAATGGAACTCTAGAGGGGGAAAGTTTAACAGTTATGGGTTAATCAAGGTCCACTTCCTGGTTTTGTTAATAAAATCAGTGCCTCGATGTACATTGTTGTGTGCTTTTTTCCTTGTCCATACTAAAGAAAAATAACGGGGAAACTGAAATGTCTAGCAATGAGTAGAACAAATGGTTGCATATTTATATAATAAAATACTATACAGAAGATTAAATGAATGAACTAGATCTATAAAATCACAAATACATGTTAAGTGAAAAGCAAAACATATACAATTGATTGACGTATACAGAATGATGCTGTATATATGAAGTTTAACAACATACAAAGAAATCATATAACTTCTGGGATACATAAATATGTAGTGAACATATAAAGGCATGCCAAACAGTCATAAATGACAAATAAGGAGAGCGCTTAATTTTGAGGCAGACAAGAGACTGTGATCAGGGAGAAGTACTCAGAGGACTTTAAAAATAACAATAATGTTTTATGTCTTTTAAGAAAAATCTGAAGCAATATGGCAAAGTGCTGAGATTTGGTAAAGACAGGAGGCGAGATAAGTGTTTTTAATATCATGCTTTATATGTTATATAAAATATTTTATAATTTGGCAAAATATTAAGTGGGAGCTCTCCATACTATCACTGCAACTTTTCTGTAAATCTAAAATTAGTCCAAAATTAAAAGTTTTTAAAAACTTACTAGATCTGGCATTGGTTTACAAATGGCTTGTCCTTAAGTATAATCAAAAGAACCAGAGCTTAAAATAGGAGTTTCTGAGCTGAGCCCTAGAGAAAGAGCTCAGGTGAGGAAGTGGCTCATTCTGACCAGAAGATTTTTCACCGAAGGGAGCTTCTGAGCTGAACCTTGAGCCATGGGGAGAATTTTGTTTGATGAAAGAAAGAAGAAAGGGTATGCCCAAGGCAGTGGATACAAGTGACATGTTTGATGAGTGACTAGTGGCCAAGTGTGGTTGAGTTATGAGTTACCTGGAGCTGTGAAGCAGCAAATGAGGTAGAACAGAAGCTGGGTTTCCAAGGACCTGGTATGCCATGCTGAGGAATGTAGACTTTACAGTGTGGATATAACAAAGATTTCCATGGGTGATGACAAAGCTCAACCTGTTTGGCAGTGTGGACAATGTCTGAAAAGAGTTGAGGACATTAAAAAAACTATTCAGAGGTGGTGAGGCCCTGAGGTCAAAGAGATGACTGCTTTAAGGTCCAGAAAGATCCAGGAGCAGAGAGACTAGCTCCTTTGCCTTTTCCTGTCCTCTCTCTCTTTCCACTCTTTATTCCTTTCAAGAGTTCTACCAAAGCATTCAATTTCTTTTTGAAGGCCATCAAATACCCCACCCAGGAGTGAGACTATTTTTAAAAATGAGAGGTAGCATATTCTATGGGAGGTCATCAGTAATAGAGCTCAAACTTCTTATTGCTTTTGTGAATCTTGACAATGTGAGAAAAAGCATACATTATCTTGTACACAAATTCCCTGGAATGAATTGATGTTCTTTCCTCTGGAGCTGTGACGTTGTCTCTATAGAAAGAAGTATCTCCCATGACATGTGACCTCTTTTCATTCCCTTACAGAGGAGCTGCTTTGTGCCTGTGAAGGGCACTGGTGCTACCAATTTAATAATTTTGAGTATCACTGTTGCATAATACTGTACTCTTTTGCAGTCTCTCCCGTGCATCTTTAATGACCATTCTTGCTTTCAGAGGAAGTGGGGAACAAGCCATCTGATAGGACTTTCTTCCAGCTGGTCATTCTCTTATTGAAATGGTGACAGATGTACAATCATCAGAACACTGGACTGAGAGGGTATCGAGTTTTCAACTTGCTCTAGGACCTAGGGTCTTAGCTTCCTTATCTGTAAAACAGAGAGCATTGTTTAGAAAGCCTCTAAGCTCATTCAGATCCTAAGCTTATGTGACTGTGACTCCCTCAGTTCTGAAAAGGGACTGTCATCATTTACTCATATTTTATGACCATCTTCTGAGTGCAAAGCAGTGATGCCTCAAGTGCTTGAAGGAACTATTAGAGAGAGATGGTTGGCCTGTGATAAATTTCCCAAATTTACATTTCAAGGGAGAAGTAGAACAGGGAGATCAGCTCGGTGCTTTGTGACCACATAGAGGGGTGGGATAGGAAGGATGGGAGGAAGATGCAAGGGGGAGGAGATATGGGGATATATGTATATGTATAGCTGATTCACTTTGTTATAAAGCAGAAACTAACACACCATTGTAAAGCAATTATACTCCAATAAAGATGATTTTTAAAAAAATGAAGTAGAAAAAAAAAAATGAAGGGAAATGCTAAGAAGTTTATCAACTTAAATTTTTTTTTAATTTAGTTTTGCTCAGAACAATACAGATTTAGTAAAAACAACACAAATTTGAATTCAAACTTGAAATAACGTACAAATTTTATAAAGTCAGGCTGTAATACTTTAGTTTAAAAAAATCACTCACCGGAGTCAAGATGGTGGAGGAGTAGGAGGATGTGGAATTCATCTCTCCCTACAAATGTATCAATAATACATCTACAAATGGAACAATTCTCACAGAACACCTTCTGAACACTAGCAGAGGACCTCAGGCACCTAAAAGGACAAGAAAGTTACCTGCATAATCATGTAGGATGAAAGAACGAAGAATGGAAAAGGAAGAGAAGAGGAAGTGTGATGGGACCTGTGCCCCTGGGTGGAGCTGAAGGAGATGAGAGGTTCTTGTATCCAGGAAAGGCCCCTCACCAGTGGGGAGATCAGTTGGGACAGAAGGGGAGTTTCAGGGGCTATCAGAGGAGAGTGCAGCAACTGGTCTGTGGCAGGTAGGACAGAGTGAGACCTACACAGATGGTCCTTACCACAGCCCTGCATACCCCAGCCTGAGACAGCTGTCTGCCAGTGTGCATGGGGGCTGGGGGCTGGAATGTGGTGTTTGGAAGGCAGACCCAGGGAGAGGACTGCTGTGGGCTGTGAGGAGATATCCTGAAGGGACAGGAGTGAGGAAATCTGCAACTGGGAATGCTCGTGGAGGAAACCTGGACTGCCGTAAAAGTGAATCACCATTGTTGAGTGATGTGCAAAGGACAGGGCCACCACTGCAGCCTCTTTTCCCACTTGCTGGCCCCTGCCTCCCTGGGCACTAGGAAGGAGTCCCACCAGGGTGGGCAATCTTACAACCCTGGAAGCTGCCGCTTCCTCCTCTACACCCCATCCCAGCTGTGGCAGGCACTCTTGTGAGCTCAGTGGCAGCTTCCTTGTCCTCCACACCCCGTCTCTGCTGAGGTGGGCATTCCCATGACCCCAGCAGCTGCAGCCTCCCCCTCTGCACCCTGTGCCCACTGGGACAGCTCTCTCGTGCCTCTGGCTGCCACCTTCACCATGCCCCCTCCTTGCCAGGGCAGACTTGTGTGCTGCCTCAGGAGCAGACCTCTGTGGGTAGCCCACATACAGAGGTGGGGCTGAAACCACAGCTGAGCCCCAGGGGCTGTTTAACTAAGGAAGAAAAGCTGAAATCTCTCTTCACAGCTGTGCACACTGAGGACTGATACCCCCATAACTGGCTTTGTAAACTCAGAGCCTGCAGAGCATCTGAACAGACAATGAGTGCTCTTACAGCCAAGATGGGCCTAGCTTTAACAGCTGTAGATTTTGTGGGAATGTACACATGGGTGTAGGACCAGGCCAGAGTCTGAGCTGCCCCCATGGTGCCAACAGCAGGTCCAGACCCATGATTACTGCAATCCCATGACCTGACTTCAGTGCATCTATGCTGGTGAGCTGGTAAAAACAACACCTGAGAGACACCAGGTCCAATTGCCAGCATATCCATGGTTAAGGTGGGGCCAAGAGCAGTGCCAACAACAGTGTAATCTGAGAGCTCACACAATGGGTGAAGGTGACACAACAAGCACACCCACAGGTGAACAACTCCAGAGGAGGAATACTCAGTGGCTTCTCTCCCAGCAGGAGTATTCTAATCCCATATACCTTGCACCACAGATCAGAAACACAGCTAAGAAACAGATGTGGGGACCTATACTCCAACAACTAGGGGGCAGACCCCACCCCTGACAGGGCAGTGACACCCACAGAGCAAAGGGGAGGACCTGCTAAATATACAGTGCAGGCTCTGGTCACACAACGTCAGTCACACCTCATATAAAGGAGATAACAGCTGCATACACTAAGGAAAGACATGGCAGACATCTATACTAAAAACAGCCCTCACATCAAAAATACTAAACCCACTCAGGCTACACAGGGGTGTTCCCACATAAAACCCTCCAAGACAGTCTGACGGTCTGGCAATGGGAGGAAGAACGCCCAGAGCATTTAGCCTTGAAGGCCTGTGGGGCTTGAGTGCAGAAGCCCAACAGGGCTTGGGGAAATGGAATTTCCACTCTTGGAGGGTGCACAAAAGGTCTCACATGCACTGGGACCCAGCACAAAGCAGTAGCTCCATAGGAACCAGGGCTAGACATACCTATGGGCCTTCGAGGGTCTCCTGAGGAGGTGAAGGTTAACTGTAGCTCATTGTTGGGACAAGGAAACTGGTAGCAGAGGCTGTAGGGAATATTGATTGAAGTGAGCTCTCCCAGAGGTCCCCATGTTGGCAGCAAGACCTGGCCCCACCCAACAACCTGCAGGCTCCAGTGCTGGAAAGCCTCAGGCCAAGCAACAGCAAGACAATAACACAGCCTTACCCATCAGTGAGGGTACATAAAGTCTTCCTGAGTTCACAGCCATCTTAAAACACATCCCTTGACATGGGCCTTCCCACCAGAAGGAAAAGAGTAAGTTCCACCCACCAGAGGGCAGGCACCAGTCCCTTCCACTAGGAAGACTACATAAGCCCCAGGACCAACCTCAGCCATCAGAGGACATACACCCTAAGCAAGATGAATTATGATCCTTCAGCCTGCAGAAAGGAGACCACAAACACAGAAAGTTAGACAAAATGAGACAACCGAGAAATATGTCTCAGATGAAGGAGCAAGATAAAAACCTATAAGAACAACTAAATGAAGAGGAGATAGGCAATCAACCTGAAAAATAATTCAGAGAAATGCTAGTAAAGATGATTCAAAATCTCGGAAAAAGAATGAAGGCTCAGGGCTTCCCTGGTGTTGCAGTGGTTGAGAGTCTGCCTGCCAATTCAGGGGACACGGGTTTGTGCCCCTGTCCAGGAAGATCCCACATGCCACGGAGTGGCTAGGCCTGTGAGCCATGGCCACTGAGCCTGTGCGTCTGGAGCCTGTGCTCCACAATGGGAGAGGCCACAACAGTGAGAGGCCCATGTACCGCAAAAAAAAAAAAAAAAAAAAAAAAAAAAAAGAATGAAGGCTCAGATTGAGGAAATACAAGAAATATTTAACAAGGACCTAGAAGAACTTAAAGAACAAACAAACACAGATGAAAAATAAAATAACTGAAATGAAAAATACACAAGAAGGAATCAATAGCCTAATACAGTAAGTTCCCTACATACGAGCCTTCAAGCTTCGAACTTTCAAAGATGCGAACATACATTCCAACAATGTCAGGAGTGAATGAAATTGCAGCTTGCCCTCCAACTCCTATTGCTGATGATCCTTCAATACTGCCATCTCCCACCTCCTCTCCCTCCTCCAGTCAATGACTCTTCTTGCCTGTTCACTTGATGCCAGCCCCTGTAAGCCAGCTGTTGTAATGTATTACAGTACTTTTCTAGGTACTGTATGATAAGATTAAAAATCATTATTTTTTGTGCATTTTTTATGTATTATTTTTTGAAAAGTATTATAAACCTATTACAGTACAGTACTATATAGCCGATTGTATTAGCTACGTACCTAGGATAATGTTGCTGGACTTGTCCAATTCACTTTTTCAATGCACTTTGTCCAATGAACAAATTGGACATACGGACACACTCTTGGAATGGAAGTCGTTCGTATGTAGGGAACTTACTGTAACTGAGGCAGAGGAACGGATAAGTGACCTGGAAGATAGAATGTTAGAAATCACTTCCAAGGAAAATACTTTTTAAAAAAGTATGAAAAGAAATGAAGATAGTTTCAGAGAGCTTTCGGACAACATTAAATGTATCAACTTTCGCCTTATAGGGGTCCCAGAAAAAGAAAGAGAAAGAGCCTGAGGAAATACTTGCAGAGATTATAGTCAAAAACTTTCCTAACACGGAAAAGGAAATAGTCACCCAATTCCAGGAAGCACAGAGAGTCCCATACAGGATAAACCCAAGGTGGGACACACTGAGACACATAGTAATCAAACTAACAAAAATTAAATACAAAGAAAAAATATTAAAAGCCAAAAGGGAAAAGTAATGAATAACACAATCCCCATATGGTTATCAGCTGATTTTTTAACAGAAACTCTGCAGGCCAGAAGAAAGTGGCACGATATATTTCAAGTGATGAAAGTGTAAAACCTACAACCAAGAATACCCTACCCAGCAAGGTTCTCATTCAGATTCTACAGAGAAATCAAAAGCTTTACAGACAAGCAGAAGCTAATAGAATTCAGCACCACTAAACCAGCCTTACAACAAATGCTAAAGGAACTTCTCTAGGTTGGGGCGGGGGAAGGGAGGCCCCAACTAGAAACAAAAAAACCACAAATGGGAAGCTCTCCGATAAAGATAAGCATAAAGTAATAGTAGGAAATCATCCACACACAAGTATGATATCAAAACAAGCAACCATAAGAAGATGAGAGTACAAATGCAGGAAATGGGAATTGCATTTGAAATTAAGAGACCAGAAAGTTAAAGTAACCTTATATATATACTGCTATATCAAAATATCATGAGAAATGCAAAGCAAAAAACTGCAGTAGATATACACACACAAAAAAGAAAAAGCAACCCAAACACAATACTAAAGATGGTCATCAAGCCACAATAGGAACATACATATCAATAATCATCTTAAATGTAAATGGATTAAATTCTCCAACCAAAAGACATAGACTTGCTGAATGGATACAAAAACAAGACCCATATATATGCTGCCTACAACAGACCCACTTCAGACCCAGGGACAAATACAGACTGAAAGTGAGGGGATGGAAAAAGATATTCCATGAAAATGGAAACCAAAAGAAAGCTGGAGAAACAAAACTCATATCAGAAAACATATACTTCAAAATAAAAACTGTTAAAAGAGACAAGGAAGGACACAACATAATGATCAAGGGATCAATCCAAGAAGATATAACAATTGTAAATATATATGCACCCAACATAGGACCACCTCAGTATACAAGCAAACACTAACAGCCATAAAAGGGGAAATCAACAGTAACACAATAATATTGGGGGACTTTAACACCCCACCCATGGACAGATCATCCAGACAGAAAATTAATAAGGAATCACAAGCCTTAAATGACACATTAGACCATATAGACTAATTAATATTTATAGGACATTCCATTTCAAAGCAGCAGAATTCACTCTCTTCTAAAGTGCACATGGAATATTCTCCAGGATAGATCACATCTTGGGCCACAAATCAAGCCTTGGTAAATTTAAGAAAATTGAAATCATATCAAGCATTTTTCCAACCACAATGCCATGAGATTAGAAATCAATTACAGGAAAAAACTGTAAAAAATACAAACACATGGATGCTAAACAATATGTTACTAAACAACCAATGAATCACTGAAGAAATCAATAGGAAATAAAAAAATAGAGACAAATGAAAATAAAAAGATGATGATTTGAAACCTATGGGACGCAGTAAAAGCAGTTCTAAGAGGGAAGTTTACAGCAATACAATCTTACCTCAGGAAACAAAATCTCAAATAAATGACCTAACCTTACACCTAAAGCAACTAGTGAAAGAAGAACAAACAAAACCCAAAGTTAGTAGAAGGAAATAAATCATAAAGATCAGAGCAGAACTAAATGAAAAAGAGATGAAGGAAACAATAGCTAAGATCAAGGAAACTAAAAGCTGGTTCTTTGAGAAGATAAACAAAATTGATAAACCTTTAGCCAGACTCATCAAGAAAAAAAGGGAGAGGACTCAAGTCAATAAAATTAGAAATGAAAAGGGAGAAGTTACAATGGACACAACGGAAATACTAAGGATCATAAGAGACTACTACAAGCCACTGTATACCAATAAAATGGACAGCCTAGAAGAAATGGACAAATTCTTAGAAAAGTACAACCTTCCAAGTTTGAATCAGGAAGAAATAGAAAATATGAACAGACCCACAAGTACTGAAATTGAAACTGTGATTTAAAAACTTCCAACAAACAAAAGTCCAGGACCATATGGGTTCACAGGTGAATTCCATTAACCATACAGAGAAGAGTTAATGCCTATCCTTCTGAAACTCTTCCAAAAAATTGCAGAGTGAGGAACATACCAAAGTTCATTCTTTAAGGCCACCATCACTCAGATACCAAAACTGGACAAGGATACCATGAAAAAAAGAAAATTACAGGTCAATATCACTGATGAACATAGGCATAAAAATCCTCAACAAAATATTAGCATACCAAATCTAGCAGCACATTAAAAGGATCATGCACCATGATCAAGTGGGATTTAGCTCAGGAATGCAAGGATCCTTCAATATATGTAAATCAATCTATGTGATTGATTTAAAAGTTGAAGAATAAAAACCATATGATCATCAATAGATACTGAAAAAGCTTTTGACAAAATTCAACACCCTTATATGATAAAAACTCTTGAGAAATTGAGCATAGAGGGAACCTACCTCAACATAATAAAGGCCCTATATGACAAACACAAGGGAAACATCATTCTCAATGGTGAAAAACTGAAAGCATTTCCTCTAAGATCAGGAACAACAATGTTCACTCTTGCCACTTTTATTCAACATAGTTTGGAAGCATGAGTCATGGCAATCAGAGAGGAAAAAGAAATAGAAGGAATCCAAATTGGAAAAGAAGAAGTAAAACTATCGCTCTTTGCAGATGACATGATACTATACAGAGAAAATTCTAGAGATGCTATCAGAAAACTACTAGAGC
Organism: Globicephala melas; assembly: GCF_963455315.2. Taxonomy (NCBI): domain Eukaryota; kingdom Metazoa; phylum Chordata; class Mammalia; order Artiodactyla; family Delphinidae; genus Globicephala; species Globicephala melas. The sequence continues at coordinate 57,425,804 of NC_083333.1, forward strand.
TCATCAATGAATTTGCTAAATTTGCAGGATACAAAATTAATACACACAGATCTCTTGTATTCCTATACACTAAAAACAAAAGAGCAGAAGGAGAAATTAAAGGGACAGTCCCATTTACCATTGCATTAAAAAGAATAGAATACCTAGGAATAAACCTACTTAAAGAGAAAAAATACCTGTACTCAGAAAACTATAAGATACTGATGAAAGAAATCAAAGATGACACAAACAAATGGAGAGATATATTATGTTCTTGGATTGGAAGAATCAATATTGTCAACATGACTCTACTACCCAAAGCAATCTACAGATTCTATGCAATTCCTATCAAATTATCAATGGCATTTTTCACAGAATTAGAAAAAAAAATTACAATTTGTATGGAAACACAAAAGACCCCAAATAGCCAAAGCAGTCTACAGAATGAAAAAATGAAGCTGAAGAAATCAGGCTCCCTGACTTCAGACTACACTACAAAGCTACAGCCATCAAAACAGTTTGGTACTGGCACAAAAACATATATAGATCAATGGAACAGGATAGAAAGTCCAGAGATAAACCCATGCACCTGTGGTCACCTAATCTATGAAAAAGGAGGCAAGAATATACAATGGAGAAAAGACAGTCTCTTCAACAAGTGATGCTGGGAAAACTGGACAGCTACATGTAAGAGAATAAAATTGGAACACTCCCTAAGACCATTCACAAAAATAAACTCAAAATGGATTAAAGACCTAAATATAAGGCCAGACAGTATAAAACTCTTAGAGGAAAGCATAGAATACTCTCTGACATGAATTGCAGCAAGATCTTTTTTGACACACCTCCTAGAGTAATGAAAACAAAGACCCATAAATTAGGTCCCATAAACAAATGGGGCCTAATTAAACTTAAAATCTTTTACACAGCAAAGGAAACCATAAACAAACAAAAAGACAACGCACAGAATGGGAGAAATATTTGCAAACAAATCGACCAACAATGGATTAATCTCCAAAATACAAAAACAGCTCATGCAGCTCAATTTCAAAAAAACAAACAACCCAATCAAAAAATGGGCGGAAGATCTAAAGAGACATTTCTCCAAAGAAGACATACAGGTGGCCAAGAGGCACGTTAAAAGATGCTTAACATCACTAATTATTAGGGAAATTCAAATCAAAACTGCAATGAGGTATCACCTCACACTGGTCAGAATTGCCATCATCTAAAAATCTATAAACAATAAATGCTGGAGAGGGTGTGGAGAAAAGGGAACCCTCCTACACTGCTGGTGGGAATGTAAATTGGTACAACTATTATGGAGAACAGTATGGAGGTTCCTTTAAAAACTAAAACTAGTTTCCATATGATCCAGCAATCCCACTCTTGGGCATATATCCAGAGATAACTATTATTCAAAAAGATAAATACACCCCAATGTTCATTGCAGCAATATTTACAAAAGTCAGGACATGGAAGCAACATATCCATCAACATGTCCATAGTCAGAGGAATGGATAAAGAAGATGTGGTACATATGTACAACAGAATATTGCTCAGCCATAAAAAAGAATGAAATAATGCTATTTGCAGCAACATGGATAGACCTAGAGCTTGTCATACTGAGAGAAGTAAGTCAGGGAAAGACAAATATATGATACAGCTTATATGCAGAATCTTAAAAATTTGGTGTAAATTAACTTATTTACAAATCAGAAATAGAGTCACATATGTAGAAAAATGAATTTATGGTTACCAGGTGGGAAAGTGGGGGGATAGATTGGGAGATTGGGATTGACATATACACACTACTGTACATGAAATGGGTAACTAATAAGGACCTACTGTATAGCACAGGGAACTCTACTCACTACTTATATAAGTAATGACTTATATAAGAAAAGAATCTAAAAAGGAGTGGATATATGTATATGTATAACTGATTCATTTTGCTGTTCACCTGAAACTAACATAACATTGTAAATCAAGTATACTCCAATAAATTAAAAAAAAAAAAGAGTTACCATTGAACCACATTTTCTCTTTCTGTCAAATAGAAATAATGCTTGTCTCTCAGAGTTTGCAGGGAACAAATTAGGTAATGGATTTGAAAATACTTGACATGATAGATGCTCTAAATGAATGTGAACAATTCTTTTTACTAAAGAATTAGTTTAGCTTATTAATTCAAACTTCCTTAGAGTGTAGAGGAAGTGCCAGGTACTGTGTCTGGCACTCAGGTTTATTTTTCAGTACTCACACCTTGTTTTCCATTTCTTAATTTGCCCATTGTGGCTGACCCTCACAAAGCAACCTGATGTAGAGGGGCTACATCAGTTTTGAGGCAGGTTTTCCAAATTGGATAGGCCACTGCTGCTGCTTCTCCCTCTGTAAATGCAGATGAGTCTCACTTTCAGGAAGAATAAAACTAAATGCAGTGTCATGTGCTTAGGAAAGCACCAGAACCAGAGCCAGAGTCCTGTATTCTTGGTATATGTTTCCAACTCTGCAAGGAAGCCCTGGACAAATCACTTTATCTTTCTATTTTTCACTAAAAAATAAAGGGGTTGAATACAGTGGTCTCTTAGCATCTTCTTGAAATGTATTATTTTTTTAACATTTTTGCCATTTCTTATGGGTTGAGTTGTGTCCCACCACCCCCAGAAAAAACCCTCATGTTCAAATCTTAACACCAGTACCTCAGATTGTGACCTTATTTGGAAATAAGGTCATTGTAGATATAATTAGTTAAGTTAGGATGAGGACATACTGGAGTAGGTATGCCTCTCCTCTAATCCAGTATGATTAGCATCCTTCTAAAAAGGAGAAATGTGGACACAGATATGCACACCAGGAGAATGCTGCATGAAGATGAAGGCAGAGATAGGGATGCTGCATGGAATCCAAGGAACATCAAAGATTTCCAGCAAACCAGTAGAATCTAAGAGAGAGACACATGGAACAGTTTTTCGTTCATAGTCCTTCACATCTCAGAAGGAACCAACCCTGCTGACACCTTGACTTCCAGCCTCCAGAGGTGTGAGACAATAAATTTCTGTTGTTTAAGCGACCCAGTTTGTGCTTTGTGGTACTTGTTACAGCCAACCTAGAAAACTAAAATAACACGGTTAGAGTCGACCACTGCTGACAGTGAGAAATGTTGTTGAAATTCAAGTGAAAGACAATTGTATCTTACTTTGTGAGCAATTATTTGTTCAAGCTAATATATTTTGGTTGGAATAGAAAGCAGAGTTCCATTTTAATAATACTGGCAGTTAATTTCCTCTTCTTCAAACAGTTTAAGACTGTTTGAACATCACAATGTTTTGACCTGCAGCTCGAGAAATTTACAACCACATGAGAAAACTCTTACTCAGGCCACTATATATAGCCAGAGATGAGCACAGCATTTAAAGCTGGAGCCACATGAACGTGGAAGTTACTGTGTTTACAAAATGTTCCCTCCTAGATGCAGGATTCAGCAGTTTCTTGCCATTTATGCTTTCCCTCCCAAAGCAACCTCAGCGGGTTCTGTTCAGTACAGTAGTAACTCTTGGAACCCAGATACATTTATCGATTTATGCAGAGAAGGAAATTCGAGCATGTAGAAAATAATCAGGTTTATCCAAATGTACTGGGCATGTTTGATAGGCATAAGGCCATTCAGTGAGAAGTAATCACCCAAATGTTCACGTTAAAGGACAAAAAGGAATTTATATGAGTTTCTGATTAAAAAAAAATTCATTCTGTTTAATTAGCTATTCTGCTCTAAGGGATGTTGTTACTAAAGACAGTTGTTAGGTCTGATCCAGGCAACTAAGCCCTAGACATTGTAAGTTAATTAAATAATTGAGAATTGTATGCAAATTAAATAGTTTAGTGGGGACAAGATTATGAGTGACTTTCTCCTGTTGTGAATAGGGATAAAGTGGGTCAGCCAAGTCTTTACTTCCTTAGGCAGTTTTTATCTTCCTTATTGCAAGAAAGAAAGATAAGATCTTAAAGCAGAAATCAGGAGGGAGAAAGACAAATCTGTTAACTCAGAGACACCACAGAAAGGTGAACTAATAAAGTCTTTCCCATGACTGGCTCAGTATCTGTTGGGGCCATTATTACAGGAATCTTGTGGGAGACAATTATGATCTTCCAGGGGGATTTGATACTAAATTACATTTTTTTATGATTTAAAAATAGAGCTTTGTATTAGATGAGAATTAGGCTAAATTAATCCAATAGTCAAATCAGGCAAAGAAGAATATATATTTGAATCTTAAGCTGGTGATTTCCAAAATGGAATGTGCAAGACAAACCATAGGAATCCAGGAGGAAAATGTTATTCATCTATTTATTTGGCAACTACTTAAATGCCTATTATGATCTGGGGACGGAGGATGTAGCAGTGAACAACAACAATAAAAATAGATGAAAAAATCTCTTCCCTCAGGAATTTTGCCTTCTAATGAGAGAAAACAGATTATCAATATAAATATTGGTTGTCAGGGTCCTGGAAAGAAACAGCTGGCACACTCAGAAGTAAGTAATTGAGGAGCATTTAATGAAGAGCTATTTATAGAAGGCTAGGCAGGATTTAAGAGAAACTAAGAAGAAACTCCCCAGGGACTACAAAGAGTAGGAAGCTACCTCCCCCAGGGGAGGGGGCAGTGTCCCAGATCATTCCAAGAGCTGTGGATGTAGAAGGACGCCCAACAGGAGGTGTGGCCTTGCCAGTGGAAAGCAGCCATTTTCCAATCCGTGGCCCTGCAGGGATAGATGCTGAGGGGATAAATGCCCCTTCTCTCCCCTCACCCTCCAGTCCCTGCTGGTGCCTCCCACTGGCAAAATTCAAAAGGAATCCAGAGTGCAAAGGAGCCCAGTGGATGTAATCCATGCAGGACAGCTTCCCAAGGCAAGAAAAGGGTACAAAAGGGGGAAGAGGTACCCTCAGGGTAAATGGAGAGCACCCACAGCAAAGTGTTCCGGAAAGTAATAAGGCAAGAAGAAGGGGGAGAAGAAGGGCAAGAAGAGCATAGGGAAGGATTTTAAATTTAAATAGGGTGGTCAGGAAAGGCCTTCTGAGAAAGTGACATTTGAGCAAAGATCTGAAGTAGATGAAGGTGTGAAAGGAGTGGCTAGTTGAAGGAGAGGGATCAAGTGTAGAGACCGTGAGGTAAGAACATGTTTGGCAGTGTCAGGCATCACTTAGGAGGTTGATGTGACTGCAGATGAATGAGAGAGGATATTGGCTAGTATCCACTGTTTTAGAAGGTACCCGATACATGTAATAATTAATATAATAGCATATCGATCTAATCTATGAATAAATATTTATAATGGGATTGCATACTGAAGTTGATTTTTTCACTGATAGGGCCACACTACCCAAAATTTTGGCAACCACTGCCTTAGACTGAGTTGCTTTAAGATGTTGCAGGTAAATAAACATTATTATAATGGCTCGTGTAAAAGCTTCAAGGGGCAACAATGCTCTAGTAGTCCGATGCCCATTTTCACAGATTAACATTAGCCCAATGTTACACTAAAGGACATGGCCTTGAACTCAGGTCTCCTAAAGTTCCTGTTCAGCACTTGGCTTCCCTACCTCATGCGCTCCTCCTGCTTTATCATGTGTTGAAGGTCAGCTATCTTAATAAGAAGATCTATTTTGGCTTACACACTAAATGAACATTCTCTGGATGTGGAATCTTGACCACATTCAGAGACAACCTTATTGCCTCTGCCTTAGAGCCTCACCCACACAGCTCTAAGTTGAAATTTTGACAAAGAAATCAAGATGTAGAAATTTTAAACATAAGTGCAAATATTCAAATACTGTCATTTTCTGACAGGTACTCACAGCTTGATTGAAGGCAGAGGCACAGAGTTAAAATTAATTCATGAATGGGTTTGAAAATAGAAGTGTAAATGAGACTATAATTAAGATTTTTGCTAATTCTTCTCAGCTATGGACTTTAATGTGGGTTAGTTTTAGCTGTATTATCTAAAAAGTTAAATTTTAGAAGCATGTATGCCTTTAAATCACACATATTGTATAAACGTTTAGGATTTCCAATTGTGGCAAAAATATCCAAAAATTGCACCTTAATTGTTTTATAGTCATTGCAATTTCATCTAAATATGGGCAAAAAAATATATGTCATACTGTCCTGTTTACATATGTTAAAGTTATTTTGAGAGTCATTTTAACAGGAATAATAAAGTATTCTCTTAGAGATGACAGTATCCTTTTAAATTATTTCCTTTGTTTTTCTCTCATTATATAGCAAATGCCTGCCAATTATAAAAGCATTTGCTTTTATCACTTCAGTGTATCATGGACATCTTTCAGGATGGTTATATTGATTACCCGTATGGTTTTAGCACATGAATACACCATCCAGAATGTAAATATAATATCAACAATATAGTAAAAGTCTGTGTAACTCCATTATAAGTAATAAATGTCAATTAGGGTCCAGTTAAGAAAATACAAACCACATAATCATTTCAACAAAGATAATTTAACATAAAATAATTGTTTAATCAGAGAGTTGGAAAGGGAAAAAGGAACCCTTGTGTTTCACAGGAGTCATAATAACAGAAATAAGCTAGTGGCCAGGACTGGGAGAACAGAGAGAAAGATGGGATGAGAATTTAGAAGCCTAGCAGAGGAGGCCACCAAACTGGGGCCTCAGAGTAGGGCTTGCTGTTGAGGGCTTTGGAGCTCATAAGAGATTCCTGCCAACTGGGACCCCAGACCTCTGGGGAGTGCTGCCAGCTGGTTGGTATTGGTATCTCAAAGGGGGTGTGATGAAGCTGGCTCTAGAAGTGTGGGAGGGAGACCTGCAAAGTGGAATCAACTGCTGCTGCCAGAGTGACACCCCACTCCTGAAGTAATGCTGAAAGGAACAGGATGCAAACCAGAAGGAGTGGGTCCTTCACATTTCCCTTTAAATCCCCCTATAAGCAGTATCTACAGAAGTGAGCTGGTAAATCACAAATGAGTCTATTGACGCCCAGCAGGAGCACCACAGGCAGAGTATAGAAAGGTAGGCTGGAAACTGCAAGAACCTCACACGGGTGGGTGTCTCATGTTAAGTTCCAGCATTATCAGGATTGTTGCTCCATCCCTACATTAAAAGAAGTTCCATTGTGCCTAAATTCAGGCCTAGCTCAGTTTCCTGGGCCCCTTCTGTTTGAAGTTCTGAAGGACAGTTATCCCTGATCACCACTAGCAGACTGATGGATATGTTTCTTGTGTGCCAAAGCCCCCAAGAATAGTTCTAGATGTGTGTGTTTGCTCTAAACCCCACCTACCATTTTCCTTGAATTTCTTAAGCCTTCCTAGTATCTTTGGAAAAGACATGTTTCATATTCTTCTGGGGACAGACTCATACAATTAAAAGTAAATCATGCTATGTTATTTTGCAGGAATTTGCAACCAAAATGTTTAAAAGTTCTTAGAGAGGCTGAAAAATGTCATCACAGACACTTTCTGCATCATCTCATGATTACCAATTTCTGCTAGGTGCACCATGGCCTCTGCAAGTGACATTGCCAAGGGGGGCTTGAAAGAAAGTGCAGAAAGTTTTTAGTTAGAAAGAGGTAATGACTTTATGCTACAGAGTATTGTTAAAATATGCACATACAATTTTACCCTAGCTTGAAAAAGGACCCCTGTCTAATGTTAAGGATTCAGACTATGGTGTCATATTAAGTGAGGTTAAACATCTGTCTCTTTGCTGGGAGAATAATTTCCCTGCATATAATGTGCCTTTACAACTGAGTGGGGATATTTGCACAGCACTAATATAGTTTGCAAAGAGACCCACAAGGTCATGTCTACACCAATAATAACATGTGTTCTGTTTACAAACCTTAGGCAGGTGAACCTCCATTAGGTTTAATGAGGTCCTCCCATTTACCACTCTGCAGAAATCTGGGCTGCTTCTTCCAGTCATTCACGGCCTCACAGAAAAAGGTGGCTCAAAAAGTCTACACAAAGTCTTTGACTTATTTTTTGACATGTGAAGATGCACCCTAAAGTCAAGATTTTGCATTGTAAAAAGTGCCCAAAGCCCTCTGTGGAACAAGGTGGATTCAATATAAAGAAATTCATAAATAATTATATTCTAAAGGCTAAGTAGATAAAGATCTGTTCTATTTGAGAGAACGGAAGCACTAATCATTATGGGTTTCTTTTATTGTTTTACCTTCTTATCAATCTTTTACTTATCGATTAAGATATCTAAACTATTCTCACTAGCAGAAATGCATGAGTATATATATGTGTGCATAGAGAGCAAAAGGGAGTAAGCAAGAATAAAAGAAAGATCCATCAGTGTGGTGTAGCATTTACTCAGCATTTGTGGTCAGGATTCCTCATTCATTCATCGATCAGTTGATATTCCATTATCACAGTATAAGTTACGAGGAACATTAGGACATAAAAACATGCTTTCTGCCACTATTATGAGATATTATAAGAAGTGGTATAGGAGAGACATTGGATACAACAGAATTTCAGAGAAAGAAGAGAGTACCACTTCCTGAGGCAGAAAGAGGCATTGGGAAATTCCCAAAGGAAGATATACTTGAGTCCAGCCTTGGAGAATGAGTATGATTTTAATGAGTAGGAAAAGAGCACGGTATGATGAAAGAGGAAAGCCCCAGGACACACAGGTAATGACAGAGTTCTTGTTCAGCTGGAGGCCAAGATGCATGAAGAAGAGCAGTGAGAGATAAGCCCCAAAAAGAGTCTGCTTCCTGAGAGTGGAGTGTCTTGAAAGCTACATTAACAAGGCCCCAGTGTACCAGAGGCAATAAAACAGTTAGATGAATGCAGGGAAAGGGAATCAGGGAGAAACTGAATATTGTGAGACTTCTCAGTGGATGGTTATTTTAGATTTTTAGGAGGTTAAAAAGATGTACAGAAGCAATGGAAAGGGAAAAACATAGAAGATACTTCATTCTTCATTTTTTATAAGTTCTGGATTCTTCAGCCTGCTGTCCTTGGAGTCCTTTCATTTGTTGTAATGATGGATGGCCTGAGCCTTGAAACCTTTGTCAGTTGGTTTTGAGGTCGGTGTTGATGGTATGTTACCTCTTCTTACCATATGCCTTTCTTTCCTTATTCTTTTCTACTTTGTCTGTTTTTATTATTTTTACTTTTCCTGCCATAATTTTAGGATAGTTTGGATACAGTTCTTATCTGACCTGAATTTCTGATATAGCACCATTTTCAAGCATTCTGCCACCCCTCCTAAGAGTGTGTTTGCATGTTTCTGATCATAAATGCTGAGTTATAGTTCAGGCTATAAATAACACTTGTTATTGGGAGCAGGAGAGGTAGTCTGAAAGGGAGTGAGGAAGGGAAATAGACTACCTGGTAAGGGAACAGGGCAGAATGAGGCTTAAAAGACAGGTGAAAAGATATGGAAAACCAGTTTAGCCTACCTCAAAATTTTGCAGAAGGCTAGTACCACAAAGCGATTTAATTCTGAGACTTGGATGACAGTCCAGGAAATGAGATGCTAATCCTTACGTTAAATGGTAGACCTAATTGGTGTGGGGGAAGAAAGCAAATTCAGTTGCGATGAGCTTAACTTGCATCTTTCAGAAGGCCCTGGTACTCACATGGTACCAGGCCTCAGCTTTGCTGAATCTTCTATTCCCAGTCAAGAATTGAGTCTGCATTTGCTTAAGCTGAAATCAGTACTAGAACAAAATCGAATGTGTGCCATAAGTTTCGGTTTTTCTTCAAGGAGGCAGGAAGGCCTGGGGTGTCCATCAGGGTCACTTACCCCTTCCTTGATGGAGTCCCCACTTTCTGGGAAGCTAATGCTCTGAGTCTAAGGACCTCAGACCTCCTGAAACATAAAATGCAGTCTCTTTTAAACATCCATTAGCAGCTGAAGCCTCCTGTTGTTACTTTCTTCTCTTCGGTTTTTCTTGAAATTGGAATAGATTTGTTAGCCAATTAGGATAAAAATCAGCCAATTAACTAAATCCCTATTAACTTCTCATGTCTAAGGGCAGGGATGAAAGGAAAGGATTCTTGCTCCATATATTGAGGCTTCTCATGTCTCCTGTTTGGCAATTGCTAAGGATGACTGTTTCTCTCCTTTCTTACAAGGGGAAGGCTTATCACCTGCATTTTATTCCTGGGTATGTCCAGATCATCAGCCAAGAAATTTGGAAAGTGGATGCAAGGAGGCAGACAGTCTTTCTTTATCGTTCCCATGCTGAAAACAGATGTTATAAGACAATTAATCTCAGTTCATAAGAATAAAATTCTTGGGGGGATTAAAATTTGGCCCAAATAAGCAGTCTTTAATTTTTTTTTTTTTTTTTTTGTAAGTACTACCTGCTCATTGTGGAAAGCTTGGAGCATATGAATATAGTTGCATATACATTAATATTTGCCTATAATTGCATTATCCAGGGATAACTTCTATCCACATTTTGGTTATTTTTCCCCTCCATTGCATATTGCTTTATATATTTGAAACAATATTCTATATAAAAATTTATCTTAATGACTGCATAAATATTCTTTATGTGAATGCACCTTATTTACTAAAACTTTTCCCTACTATTGTTGCATATTTAGATTGTTTTCAGTGCTTCATTGTTATAAATTATGTTCAGGTGAACATCTTTAGTCACAAATTATTCTTGGTTTTTAAATACAGTTTATGGTTTCTAAAGTAATGATAAGTGTGGACTCTTTTCTGGTAAGGTGGGAGGTGTGGCCTGGTTGCTGGCAGTGCCTGTCAGAGGCCACATGTTGGTCAAACCCTCATGGCCTAGGGTCTGATACACAGATTCTCAAATCAAGAAACAGAATATTCTTGGTATGTCCACAGATCATCTGGCCCTTGGGGCTTTCTGATTCTTATGAAAATAGCACAGGATGATGAATAATTTGTCATGGTAATCTACTTTATAATGAGGAAATTGGGAAACCCACTCCCAACCCCTGCCCCAATAGCTGAACTATTTCTGTCTACCATCAAAAACAATATTTTTCTGTTTTGAGATTAGAACATTTAGGAATATTTATCTGAGGTTTGCTTGGTGGTCAAGGAATTAGAACAAAAGAAGGTGGATAACATTGAGGGCTATAGTGAGTTCTGGTGAAATATTGCTACTCCCACCAAGAAACACCTTTCTGTGCCTCTCTCATGTGACAGGGCAGGAAGCAAAATGTGGATGTTTGTTTCTTTGTTTTATTCTTTCTTATCAACCCTTTGGTTGATATGCTTTTCTCCTTTGATCTATCATTATTCAGGTCACCTTGCTGTAAATTTGTGAGACCTACTTTCTCCCAATATATGTTAATTTTATCAGCTGTTTTTCTCTTTTTCCAATTTTTATGGTCTATGAGCAACCTGCATTGGAAGCACCTGGGCTGCTTATTAATTATGCAGATCCCTGAATCCCACACAGATTAATTTGGTATGAGGTCCCTAATCAGCTTTTTTGACAGCATTTGATTGGTGTGTTTACTTAAAGATCAAGAATCAAGGTGAGTGAGATCACATGGAATTTAAGGGGTGCAGGTTGCCTGGCTTTGAATCCAGGCCTGACTTATTACTGGCTGTGAAACTTAACTTCCCTGAGCCTCAGTTTCCTCACCTGTTAAATTGGGATAATTCACATGATGAGTCTGTTGTGAGGATTAAACTGGAACAGGGCCTAGAATTGAGGTAGTGCTTAATAATAAACCATTAGGCCAACTCTTCATTTATAGCATCCTATAAAGACCTTTGACCCTTTAACCAACTTTCCCTGATTCCTTTCTTTTCAAACATTAAGCTATTCCCTTATTTCCTCACTGAACCAATATTAACTGAGTGCCTCCTATGCTCATAGATTCTTGCTAGTCCCTGAAATTAACACTTCATCATTACACTAAGGCTCCATTGGTATATGTTCATAGCTATCAGTAATCCATCACCTCTGATTAATTCTAGACTTGGGTTTTACTTCTTGCTTTCCAGGAGATCAAAGAAATGTAAAGAGTTGCATCCTTCTGAGAGAAGGGGGTGTACATTCTTCTGTTTGATGACCCAGACTTTGCACAGTGTTTTTTCGTTAAACTGCCAGATTGTTAATGAACTTCTGTACTACTATATCGAAAGTAGTGGAACCGTGTGTTTTGAGACAATGCTTTATAAGCCTTAAAGTGTTGCAAAAGTGAGGCTTTGCTGATTTTTCTTGATTTCCCAATGCATAGACAAAAGCAGGAAGTGATGGCCAGAACTGGAGTTGAGACTCAGGCTGCTTACAGAGAAAACTTTTAAGGATCTATTCACTGCTAATTATATTTATGACTGTATATTTCTGATTATATTTCTGAAAGTCCTTGCTAACTTTCCTAGGCATCTGAGCCTTTAAAACTCAAATGCTATTTTAATCTCCTGTCACTATGAACTGGTGTTTCCTCTGGGCACTTTGAGTTCTTCTCCACTAAGACCAGGGAGCTGCCAACAATAATGAGGAAAATTCATATTCTCATTATTCCCAAAAGATTTTGGACTTTAATGTCTCAAGCCATTGATTTGAGAGAGCCTTCTAAGCTGGATCAGTCTCAAAGAATGCTTCACTCAGATCATCATGAATTTCTTTTGCTGTGTTGCCATGGATCTCCTGGAGAAGCCATAAGTTGGAGCATGGTTTATTAAGCACCGCACTTTGCCTTAAATGATGATAAAGGAAAAGGCCAGCCTTCATGCTATCTGTTTGAGCAAGCATTACAACAAAGATCTATTCCTTGTATTTAGTACGTGAACCTGAGTTGTACTGCCAGGAGAGAAAAATTATACTGAAATGCAGAGACCCTACTGAACAAGAAAATACTGGTCATTGTAAGCATGTTGCAATTTAAACATGAATAGTTAAGAAATTAGGAATGTGTAACAGTTTTCAAAGCACTTTTACATTCATTATAATTGAATCTTTGTACAATGCTCTGTGAAAATGAGAAATGTCTTTAAAGATGGAAACATAAGTACCAGCATGGGTAGGCATTATTTTATGTTCTAAAGCCATATTGACCAATGTCATGGTCTCCTGTGGTGGTACCACTTTACTTCTTTTTCCAATATGATCATTTGATGCAGCCTTCAATCTACCTTCCATGATTGGTATAAGAAATGGATCGAATTTCTGCCCCAGGCTATACTTTTGAAAGTTCAGAGCATACCATGCCCATGGACATAGAAATGAATAAAATGCTTCTCTGTCTCCTCACTGCCTGACTCATGAAATTCATTTATTCCTCTTCTTACTGCCTACTGCAAGTCTCCTCACTTATCTACTTTCTTCCTTTGATTTTTCATCTTGAACCATTCTTTTTTCTTTATTCCTTTTGGTAACCCAAATTTGGATTTTTGCATTGATAAGAATACCATCAAACCCTAATTGTGTCTGGTATTCATACTCCACAACCTAGATAGTTAAGACCGTATCCATAGCTTTGGACTTATCTTCCCACTTCATTGGGGGAGAGTGATCAGACATTAAATACACATCCTGAGTAAATGCCTGATACTGGGACTGTCACAAAGTAGATGTTCAGTAAAATGTAGTCCTCCCTACTCCTCACCTTTTATCTGTTCTTCCACCAGTGTATATCAAGTCTTCACTACTTTTTATCCTTTTTTAAAATTCAAACAACATTGCCTGTGAATTTATTATATACTGGGCACTGTGCATAACAATGGTGATTTAGAGACAGAAGTCTGTTTTCAAAAAATGTCCATTTATTAGGAAGACATACATGTATAAAATTGCAACAAGATGTATTAGAATAAAAGAGTTCCCTAGTTGCACAAATATCGGCATGAGATCCATCAAAAGACTGGAGAGTGGAGGGAGTAACAGATAGGAAAATCTTCCTAGAGAGGGCTCTTTGACCTTCATCTTGAAAGATGAGAAAGTGCTTTCTGCATGGGCTATTGGGAAGGGCATTCTAGGCAGTGGAACCACTGTAGGCAAGACATGTTAGTGGGACTGCAAAGGGCTTCATAAGGCTGGGCATATGTTAGGGAACCAGCTGGTGAGAAGAATCAAAATATTAGTAAATCCACTTCATTGCTGGTGTCTTTTCAAACACAAATACTTTTCTTTAAAATTCCCTTAGTAGAAAAATCTCAAGTAAACAACCTAATCTTACATCTAAAGCAACTAGGGAAAGAAGAACAAACAAAACCCAAAGATAGTAAGAGGAAAGAAATCATAAAGATCAGAGCAGAAATAAATGAAATAGGGATGAAGAAAACAATAGCAAAGGTCAAGGAAACTAAAAGGTGGTTCTTGGAGAAGATAAACAAAATGGATAAACATTTAGCTAGACTCATCAGGAAAAAATGGGAAAAGGCTCAAATATTTATTGATTTCTAATTTTATTATTAGAAATGAAAAAGGAGAAGTTACAACTGACACTACAGAAATACAGAGGATCATAAAAGACTACTACAAGCAACTCTATGCCAATAAAATGAACAACAAAGAAGAAATGGACAAATTCTTAGAAAGGTACAACCTTCCAAGACTGAACCAGGAAGAAATAGAAAATATAAACAGACCAATCACAAGTACTGAACTTGAAAGTGTGATTTAAAAACTTCCAACAAACAGAAGTCCAGGACCAGATGGCTTCACAGGTGAATTGTGTTAAACATTTAGAGAAGAGTTAAGCACCTTTCCTTCTGAAACTCTTCCAAAAAACTGCAGAGGAAGGAACACTCCCAAACTCATTCTATGAGGCCACCATCACCCTGATACCAAAACCAGACAAAGGTACCACAAAACAAGAAAATTATAGGCCAATATCACTGATGAACATAGACACAAAAATCCTCAACAAAATACTAGCAAACCAAACCCAACAACACTTTAAAAGGATAATACACCATGATCCAGTGGGATTTAACCCAGGGATGCAAGGATTCTTCAGTATATGTAAATCAGTCTATGGGATACACCACATTAAAAAAACTGAAGAATAAAAACCATATGATCGGGCTTCCCTGGTGGCGCAGTGGTTGAGAGTCCGCCTGCCGAGGCAGGGGCCACGGGTTCGTGCCCCGGTCCGGGAAGATCCCACATGCCACGGAGCGGCTGGGTCCGTGAGCCATGGCCGCTGAGACTGTGCATCCGGAGCCTGTGCTCTGCAACGGGAGAGGCCACAACAGTGAGAGGCCCGTGTACCGTAAAAAAACAAACAAACAAACAAACAAACAAAAAAAAAACATATGATCATCAATAGTTGCAGAAAAAGGTTTTGACAAAATATAACACCCATTATGATAAAAACTCTCAAGGAATTGGGCATGGAGGGAACCTACCTCAACATAATAAAGACCATATACCACAAACCCACAGCAAAAATCATTTTCAATGGTGAAAAGCTGAAAGCATTTCCTTTAAGATCAGGAACAAGACAAGGATGTCCACTCTTGCCACTTTTATTCAACAATGTTTTGGAATTTCTAGCCACAGCCATCAGAGAAGAAAAATAAATAAAAGTAATTCAAATTGGAAAAGAAGAAGTAAAACTTTCACTGTTTGCAGATGACATGATACTATACATAAAAAATCCTAAAGATGCTCTCAGAAAACTACTAGAGCTCATCAATGAATCTGGTAAAGTTGCAGGATACAAAATTAATACACACAGATCTCTTGTATTCCTATACACTAAAAACAAAAGAGCAGAAAGATAAATTAAAAACAATCCATTTTAACATTGCATCAAAAAGAATAAAATACTTAAGTATAAACCTATCTAAGGAGGCAAAAGATCTGTATGCAGAAAACTATAAGATACTGATGAAAGACCTCAAAGATAATACAAACAGATGGATAAATATACCGTGTTCTTAGATTGGAAGAATCAACAGTGTCAAAATGAATATACTACCCAAAGCAATTTACAGATTCAATGCTATCCCTATCAAATTACCAGTGGCATTTATCACTGAAATAGACAAAAAAATCTTAAAATTTGTATGGAAACACAAAAGACCCTGAATAGCCAAAGCATCCTGAGAAAGAAAAACAAACTTGGAGGAATCAGGCTCCCTGACTTCAGACTATACTACAAAGCTAGAGTCATCAAAACAGTTTGGCACTGGCACAAAACCAGAAATACAGATCAATGGAACAGGATAGGAAGTCCAGAGGTAAACCCATGCACTATGGTCAATTAAACTATGACAAAGGAGGCAAGACTATACAATGGAGAAAAAATAGTCTCTTCAACAAATGGTACTGGGAAAACTGGACAGCTACATGTAAAAGATAGAATTAGAACATTCCATAACACCATACACAAAAATAAACTCAAAATGGATTAAAGACCTAAATATAAGGCCAGATACTATAAAACTCTTAGAGGAAAACATATGTAGAGCACTGTCTGACATAAATTGCAGCCATATCTGTTTTGATCCACCTCCTTGAGTAATGGAAATAAAAACAAAAATTAAAAAGGGACTTAATTAAACTTAAAAACTATGCACAACAAAGGAACATTTAGACAAAATGAAAAGACAACCCACAGAATGGGAGAAAATATTTGCTAATGAAACGACCAACAAGGGATTAATCTCCTAAATGTACAAACAACTCATGCAGCTCTAGATCAAAACACAAACCCAATCAAAAAATGGACAGAAGACCTAAATAGACATTTCTCCAAAGAAGATATTGAAATGGCCAAGAGGCACATGAAAAGATGCTCAATATCACTAATTATTAGAGAAATGCAAATCAAAACTACAATGAGCTATCACCTCACACTTGTCAGAATGGCCATTATCAAAAAATCTACAAACAATGCTGGAGAGGGTGCAGAGAAAAGGGAACCTTCCTATACCATTGGTGGGAATGTAAGTTGGTACAACCATTATGGAGAGCAGTATGGAGGCTCCTTAAAAAACTAAATATAGAACTAGCATATCCAGCAATCCCACTCCTGGGTATATATCCAGAGAAAACCATAGTTGGAAAGATAAATGCACCTCAATGTTCATTGCAGCACTATTTAAAATAACCAAAACATGGAAGCAACCTTAATGTCCATTGCCAGAGGAATGGATAAAGAAGGTGTGGTACATATATACAGTGGAATATTATTCAGCCATAAAAAAGAATGAAATAATGTCATTTGCAGCAACATGGATAGATGTAGAGATTGTCATACTGAGTGAAGTAAGTCAGACATAGAAAGACAAACATCATATGATACCACTTATATGTAGAATCTAAAAAAAAATGGTGCAAGTTAACTTATTTATGAAAGAGAAATAGAGTCACAGATGTAGAAAACAAACTATGGTTAAAAGGAGGGAAAGTGAGGGAGAGATAAACTGGGAGATTGGGATTTCCATACCCTAACACGTACGCTAACCCTAAACCGTTGTCGTACCCTAACCTGTACCCAAAACTCTACCCGTTCCCTAACCCTAACCCTGACCCTACCCCAACCCTAACCCTTACCCCATGCCTTACCCTAACCCGTACCCTAACCCTAACCCGTACACTAACACTAACCCTTACCCTAACATGTACGCTAAACCTAAACCGTTGTCGTACCCTAACCTGTACCCTAAACCATATCCGTTCCCTAACCCTAACCCTAACGCTAACCCTTACCCGATGCCTTACCCTAACCCATACCCTAATCCTAACCCGTACACTAACACTAACCCATACCCTAACACGTACGCTAACCTTAAACCATTGTCGTACCCTAACCTGTACCCAAAACCGTACCCGTTCCCTAACCCTAACCCTAACCCTTACCCGATGTCTTACCCTAACCTGTACCCTAATCCAGCCCATACACTAACACTAACCCTTACCCTAACACGTACGCTAACCCTAAAACGTTGTTGTACCCTAACCTGTACCCTAAACCATACCCGTATAAAATAGATAACTAATAAGGACCTCTAGTCAATACTCTGTAATGACCTATATGAGAAAAGAATCTAAAAAAGAGTGGATATGCATATATGTATAACTGATTCACTTTCCTGTACACCTGAATTAAAACAACATTGTAAATCAACTATACTGTAATAAAAATTATTTTTAAAAGTTCCTTAGAGAGATTTCACCTTGAACAATCACTTCATGAATTATCTTTTATAGGTCTAGGCCCTGTAATCAGGTGTTGTGCTATGTTCAAGTTTCTGATCTTGAGGTGCTTACTTCTACTTAGAAAATGATATTAATGAATTCACAAAACATTGAACAATATAACCATGTGTAATTAAATATGAAATTATGTGGCATCTAACCAGCTTCTCTAGAAATCCAGAGTGATGACTTAACCAGTAAAGGATGATTTATGGAGGGATTGGGATTTAAATTAGGAATTGTAGGATGTATAGGATTTGATAGGGGAAGGTCAAGAGAGAAAAGAAGATAAATGTGGAATCTAAAAATTCAAACTCATAGAACTAGGGAGTAGAACAGTGGTTGCCAGGATCTGAAGAGAGGGAACATGTAAGTCAAAGAGCACACACATACACTTATAAGGTGAATAGATTCTGGGATCTAATGTACAGCATGGTGATTATAGTTAACAATTCTGTATTGTACACTTTAAATTTGCTAAGAAAGTGGGTCTTAAGGGTCCTCACCTCAAAAAGAAAAGGTAGCTATGGTTGTGGTAATCATTTTACAATGTATATGTATATCAAACCATCACATTGTACACCTTAAAAAAATCATGTTGTACAACCTAAATGTATACAATTTTTATTTGTCAATTATACCTCAGTGAAGCACAGGGGAAAAGAGCCCAGAAGTAGGAATGAGCACACTGTATTTTTGAGGGTTTGGAAATGAAACAGAATGATGTGCATCCATTCATTCCACAAACTGTATTGAAGAACTGTAATATGACAAGCACCGGGGAGAAAATAAGACGCAAAGCAGACAGCATAGTTCAGTTTCTTCCATCCATCCATCCATTTAATTATCTACACATTTGATTAGTAGTTGTTGAGTTGTTGAGTGTGCCAAGGATTGGAATGGGAACTGAGGGTGTAATGATGGCATTGAATCAGAGCTCTAGGGATACAAGACAACACAGATCTTGAGTAATCTAATTCTGACCCTTGCTGTGCACTAAATTCTGTTGTGAACCAGAGATGTAGCCTATTTTCCAGTCATGGTTCTTCTGTGTCTGCTCAGCTCTCATATCATTTGTAATGTGGAACTTACCCTGGAGTTGGGGAATTTAAGGAATTGTTACAAAAACTAAAGTACATGGCATTGGGAACTGGATTAGGCTAGTGGTACCTTGGTTGGACAAAAATCATTTGAAAGCAAAGAATTCACCCAGATTTGATCTTTAACAAGATTTTGGGGATGATAGAGAGCTACAGTTAGTGAGATGCCTGCATGTTTTATTGCCTGCTAATAGGAAGCATGTTGATGCCAAAGTCAAATAGGAAAATTAAGAAGAGAAGTTAAATGTGTTGGTAGAAGTCACTATGTCAAAGAAAGCTAAATCTAGCATCTCAACAGAAAATACATGCAGGCTTATTGGACAATCCATCCCAGTACAGAATTGGGAAAAGACCAACAGATCATATGTGTGTTTTTGTTCCCTGTTTAGTGACCAATTTTATCGTGTTTGGACCCCAAGACTCAGGGATAGCACAAAGATTATTTTTCCTGATGTAATATGAAGATAACTGAGCCCTTATTTTTGCAAATGGTAAAGAAAATGCCTTAAATACCTGCCAAAACCAAGACAGACTGGAACGGCTGGAGATTTCTGTAGGATTACCCAAATGTGAACACTGAGAAGTTGTAAAAGGCGACTGATCTCCACATACATCTGGGCAAGAGGGCTTTCATCATTTGCCTACTTTTGAAATTTGTATAATAGTAATTTTGTGCACACATATAGAGAGAGTGAGAATTAGAGGGAGAAAAAGAGAGGGAGATGTTTACATACTCAAACAGATATGGATAAGGGACACTGTATTTCAAGATATCCACATGTTTTGCAGGATTTTAAAAGTGTTTCACCAGATGTTTGAATTTGTAGGGAATTGTTGTCTAATAACGTGTTGGTGAATTTTTCAGAATTTAACACAGTTAAATTCCTAGGGTCACTAATCCTAGCAAGTTTCCCTGGAGCATGTATAGTCCTTTAGAGGTAGCAGGGAAAGAGAGCAGGCTTTTTGATCAGGAAGCCTGATCTTATAAATGACCTTAAATTGTAACTATACTCAAAACAATATGGCACTGACACAGGAATATAAATATAGGTTGAATAATCCAGGAAGACTGGAAGCAAATCTAATGTATATGGAAACTTAATATGTGATAAAAGCAACACTCAATTGGTCACAAAAGATGGTTTGTTTAATAAATAATAATGGCATTATTCAGTTTATATCTGGGAAAACCTTAGACCCCAGATTGTGGTCTAAGTATATACAAATTAATCTGTGATAGATTTTAAAAATAAAATTGTAAAAACTATAACAGTAAAAATATTTTTTTAATATTTAGGAAAATACTTACAAACACTCTAGTTGGATATGCAATATTAAATAATAGAGAAAACAGAGAAAGCTTGTGCACAAAAAGATCGATAAATCCAACCATATAAAATTTTAAAATCCATAGATAACCAAATACCAAAAAATGAGCTTAAAAGCTAGATAATAGGGTAGGAGAAAATGTTTATAGCATGTGACAGAGGGCTAATATTTCTAGAATTCAAATGATAGGTAAAACTCATTTGAAAAACACAAATAACCCAGAGAAAAATACATGAAGAATAGGATCAGAAGAGAAATGCAAATAGCTAATGAGCATATGAGAAGATACTCAACCGTGGCAGTAGTTAAGAAATGCAAATTAAATCAGTGAAATCCCATCTTTCCTATTAGATTGCCATAAGTAAATAAACAAACAAATAAATAAATAACATTCAGTGCTATGGAGATTATGGGGAAATGGACATACCACACACAGCTGTTAGGAACATAAATATTTATAGACACTGCCAGTATCTTTTAAAGTAACCTGGCAGCATCTATTAAAATAAGGCATGTACATACCTTGACTAAACAATACTACTAGTATGAAAAGTATATGTTTGAGGCTATTTACTGCAACATTGATTTTCATGGTAAAATAAGATGGAAACAATCTTAATGTCTTTCATTTAGGAAATGGTTTAGAAAAGTTAGGTGCATTCAAACTACAGCAGCTCTGTAGCCTTTCACATGAATTTGTAGCTCTACGAAGGACTGACATAGAGGGCATTCATGGTATATTGTTACTTGAAACAAAAATTATTTTTATAAATAGAACTTCTCTCTGTGTATAGGTACTTGAATATGTTTGTATGAGCATAGTGAAAGATGTTGAATGATGCCTAATAAAGTGTTCACACCAATTACCTCAGGGCTGTCATTGGAAGGAAGGAGGGTGAGATGATTACCTCTTGCTTTATATGCCTGTGTATTGTTTCATATGTTACTACACATGCATTACTTTGCTTCCTTTGTCTTGTTATTTCTTTGTTTTAGAGAAAAGAACTGATTTCAAATTCTAGTCCCTCTACTTACTGGCCAAGTGACCTTGGAAAGTCATATAACCTCTTTAAGTCTTATTTTTCTCATCTACAAAGTAACAGTTAATATTATCTCACGGAATTGTGGGGAGGATTAAGCAAGATAAGATATGTCAAGTTCCTAGCACAGAGATTATGGTGACTGATCAGCAAATGAAAACTCCCCCTTCCTTCCTTTCACTTCACCCTCTGTTGATGTGCTTGCAGGGATGCAAGCCAGTTAGCATATTAGAACCAATCCCAAACAGGAGGATGGAGCTGCTATACAAACAAATAATCCACCAACTTCCAAAAGCTAAATTAAAATTATTTTCTTTGTAGATAAAACCATGCTGGGTGACCCATATCACTGCTAACTCTCTCCATTCATCCAGACGTTGAGAGCTATAGATCCAAGAAATAATTTCACATGGTTCATTAAAAGTATGAAATTGAGAGACCAATCCTATGACCTAGACTGCTCCCTGCTCTGAATTCAGGTTGGGATGTGTGGGCCTCTGAAACCTTCCCCTCTTCCGCACTCCTGCCTGGAAACTTTACCCTTTTCATCCCTGGAATGTTATGGTGGTGGGATCACAGAGCTGGTGGCCACACCATTCCCCAACATCCCCTCATGGTAATCCTTCTCCAACATTCATTGAATATTTGTTATAGAAATGACACTATGCTAGACCTTTTATAAGCATATTCTCACTTATCTTCCCAACAACTCTGTGAAGTATCATCTTCATTTTACAGATGGAGAAACTAAGGCTATAGAAGTTTAACCCCCTGCTCAAGGTTGCATGGTAAGGATATGGTAGCTCATGGTCTTTCTCCTATGTAATACAAACTCTCCAAGTTGAGGAAGTCAGAAGATCCAGTGGCTTAAAATCTCCCTGCATAAAAGTTATTCAAATTCCAGCAATAATTTGTCTCAGTTTCTAGAAAAATTTTAGTCTTTTAACTAGTTATAAGATTTGTATGGCTTGTAGTTTCTATTCATACTTTCAGGATGAATTCAAATGTCTCCTCTGCTAGGAAGGCTGATGCCATCACTTGAGGAAAGGGTCAGGGTCAATTTACTCCCCTGTCTCCATTTAGACTTTAATATTCACACACCTTAATTATAACTCATGTTTTATTATAGCATGATTTGTTAGCTTGCCTGTCTTCCCACAATTAGAGGTCTTCATTAGAGTGGGAGCATTTTTAAAAATCTGGCTCATAGGAGATATTCCATTAATTTTTTAGGTGAATGCACAAATTAATGATTATGTATTAAGTAGGATATTTCCAACCTTTTAGAGATTCCCAAGTGAGAGAATGGGCAGCTCTAGTTAGAAACCCTCCATGTAATATGAATCAGAGTCCCAACAATGGAAGAGGAATTGCAGCAAAGGAGTTATTCAAAGCCAGCTCCCCTTATGATATAAATTTGAAATCAGAAAGGGGCCAAAAATCCTGCAGCAGTGAGTATTTCAAACATGCTCATTAATAATGGCTCAAAGTGGAGATTTATTAGAGTTGAGAATAGGGAAAATGATAGTAAATCAGCTCTGGTGAGGAAAAGAACAAGGAAAAGATATGAGTTCTTATTTTAAATGTATTCATATGCTTTATAACCCTACAGTAGAGATGGCTATATTGAAGCAGAAGCCTTTATTTGTAAGGACTGAATTCACTGAAAATACGTTTTATGCCAGTATTCATTTTCCCAACTTGCAATTGCTTTCCTTTGGCCAAAAAGTTGGGAACTTAGTTTATTGCTTGAAAGCTAGAAAAGATTGCCTTAGCTGAATCTCTTCATGAAAATATTCCTTGCTTCAAATGATTACTTGTAATGCACTAGTTGCATCATAGGAAAATGCTATTTTATTGGAATGTGTGTTGAAGAGAATAGTTTTTAAAACATTCAATTAGTTGTGCCTTTGAGATAGAATTTAAACAAACCCAAAGCAATAGGATTAAATTCTCATAAAAACCCAACTGTTGCTTAGAAACCAATTCTTTTCCTACTCAAACTACTCCAAGGGTAAGCAAGCTCACTTTTGGCTGTATTCCAACCAAGGCTTTTAATTCATAAATCAGACCATGGTACTCCCTTGCCCCAAATTCTCAGTTGCTTTCTAATACATTAGAGTAAAATGCAAGTTCCTGTCCCTGGTCTACCTGGCCAACCTCATTTCATCTCACTTTTCTTCTCATCTGGCTCATCTAGTTCAGGTTAACTTTCTTCCTCTCCACTCCTTAAACACATCAGGCTCTTCTCTGCCAAGACCTGCTCCTCTCCTCTTCTTTGGACACCCTCTCCCCTGCCACTCTTCAGAAGCAACTCCTCTCAGTCCTTCCAGGGTTTGTTAGATGTCACCTCCAGAGGAATTATTCCTGGCCATTCTACCTAGGTTATCTCACCAATCCATACTATATTCTATAGTTCATTACTGTTTTAATTGTTTCTACAGTGTACTTGCAAATAGTTCTAATTACATAGATATGCGTATATAAACTTGGAGATAAACATTATCCCCCATATCCCCTACTAGACTGCAAGATCTATGAGAGCAGGAACCATATCTGTTTTATTCATTACTGACTACCCAGAACTGATGGCAGTGCCTGGCACATAGAGTAGGTCCTCAGTAAATATTTGCTGCATGAATTCACAGTGTCAAGCCTAATGTCTGGCACATAATAGGCTGTCAATAAACACTTTTTGAGTTTGTATTGTTTCCATAGGATTTAGCAAGTCAATAAATTGCATGAATTAATTCCAAGTGTCAAACTCCTTGCCATAACAGCATGGTCTCTGCAAATTCTGCTGAGACGACAAATGACAATTCAGGACAAATGAACAAGGAGGATGTCTAAAAGCTCAGACTGACTTTGGAGCATTTTCTATAGGATACAAATGTCATCGAGACAAATTTTAACTCAGTATCAAACTTGATCCCTCTAGTTCATTGCTCTCTCAAACTATTTCTTATTTTAGTAGGAGCTTTTTTGGTTTTGTCTGAGGGTTACCATGTGTTAATAAGCTAAACTTGAGCTTTTTGTTTCACTGATTTTGAATAAACAACCGATAGGTTTTGAATTTTCCAAGGCTTATGTTTTACATAGCTGAAATCAGTCACTGAGCATTTTCATAGCTCACTGGACCCAGAGCCAAGAAACCATTGGGTTTTGTAGTTTATAGTCACAATGACAGCATTGCCACAGGGAAATGTTTTGGCAAGATGACACATAGCTGTGATGCAGCAGTTAAGTTCCATTGTTTAGTCTCTGTGAAAATTAATTTGCAAAAATATCCAAGTCAGGTGTCTATTTTAGGTTACATGTAAATTAAAAGATTGTGTGAAAAGGATTCTAGAGATGGTGCCATTCAAACATTTCAGACCAGTTGTTTACTAATTAGAGTAATTCTCACTCAAGTTTACTTTTTCACATTTTTTCTCAACAATAAGTTGTATCAGTCAAGCTAGAAAAAGACACCGCATTAGCTAGTAAACCATAATAACTGATGCTTTAAAAAAAATGACAGAAAATTTAAAAATTTGATTTATTGGGACAACCATGGGAATGAAGAAAAAAATAATTCAGCAATGATTCTCTAAATTTGGAAATAGAAGCAGTGCCATAGCGTTCTACAAAGTCACTTCTGTTCCCAGGGGTGACATGGGGAGTTTATAAACCTGAAGGATCAAAAATATGGAGCATAGTTACATATTAGAATTGTGGGGATAACAGAGTTCTGCACAAATCCAGAGGGAGAGTTTCTTACTCTAAATCTTGAAACCTTAGTTCATTTGTCCAGCCTTGCTCTGAAGGTAAAGTCTACTGGCTCACTCCCATGCTCTAATAAGTATGGGAACTCCATGCTTCTGTTTCCACAGCCTTCCTCCTATAGCATTTCCCTAGAACCTAGATTACATGACATTTGTAGACCTATTCTTGGTCCCTTTCGGCACCTAAGGTCCGTGGACTAGACACCTTAATTATTGTCCCAACACATAACAATGATTCTAAGAGCATTGACTTCTTTCATCTGGACTAGAACCTTGCCTAGTTCAGCTCTTCATGAGCAGTCATCCCCATTAGCTCTCCTTGAGGCTCTGCAGATGAGACACAAACACATCTTATCGCCTGAATTGAAGCCTTGTTTCTACCCAGCTATAGTTGAATGGCTTTTTAAAAATCTTAACTTTATTTGGGATGATTGATATTTAAAGCAGTTTGATTTAAACCTTTGCACTTGAAATTTATTTTAACTGGAGACTAGGCATTAATGTTACTCTTGATTTACCAAAAGAGAAATGGTAGCAAAAGTCTTCCATGGCCATAACAACAATTTAACTCTGAAACTCTGACTCTAATTACCTGCTCATGTATGAAGCCTGCTGGGGTTGAAGGGATTTAGAGCACTGTGAGTCTTGAGACCTGGGTACCAGTACTTACTCTGTCCTTCCCTGCCTCTCCCTGGGTGTGTGGTCTTGGGTTGAGGACTTTATCTGCCTTTATGGCCTTAATTTTGTTTATTCATTTAGATTAGATGACCACTAAGGTGGCTTCTATTTCTGAAAGACTATTAATTTATGGCTGATTTAAAATGAGCAATCCAGTGATGAATAAACTTTGATACCTCTTCAGGAGTGGAGCTAATGAGGGTCGCAGATTAGCAAGGAAGAGTGTTTCTCAGTTATTCCTCAATTGTCTAAGCAAGTGGTTAGAACCAGACACACAGGCCTCGATAGTGAAGTGGGTATGTAAAACCCTGAAACTATTTGTCATAAAGAATGCCATGCTCAATAAAAGCAAATCAGACGTTCACATAACATTTTTGCTGTTTGTGTTTTTATGGGGGTACTTTTGGGGTGTGAAGTTTATTTGTAAAGCACAGAAGCATCTGCCCACCCATGTTGCCATATAATAGCAGTCTGGCAATCCATTTATAGGATTTGATTATTTTTGTTAATAATTTTCATGGGAGTATATGAAATACAATATGTATCATCTCTTACTATGTTTATTATGAATCTGCCTTCCAGGGAAGGTCCCCCAGGACATCATAGGTGGCCTGATTGTCAAAGAGGTTCTTGTCTCACAGGATTTTAAAGATAAAAGGGGCTGTATTAGTTTCCTATTGTGGCTGTGACAAATAATAACAACTTAGTGACTTAAAACAACACAAATTTATTATCTTAGAGTTCTGGAGGTGAGAAGTCTGAAATGAGTCTCATGGGGTTAAGATCAGTGTCAGCAGGCTGGTGTTCCTTTTGGAGGCTCTAGGGGAAGAATCTGTTGCTTTGCCTATTCCAGGTTGTAGAGGCCACCTGCATTCTTTAGCTCATGTTCCCTTCCTCCATCTTCAAAGCCAGCATCTTCTGTCCTCTCTGACCTCTCTTTCCATCCTTAATTTTTTTCTGTGATCCTTCTACACCTCTCTCATAAAAAAGACCCTTGTAATTATGTTGGGCCCAGATAATCCAGGATAATCTACTCATCTCAAGATCCTTAATTTAGTAATTTCTGTCCAGTACCTTTTACAATGTAAGGTAACACATTCACAGGTTCTGGGGTTAGGATGTGGACATCTTTGGAGGGGGCCATTATTCAGCCTACAACAGAGGCCATAGAGACCAACCAAGGCCCAAGAAATAAATGGCTATCTAAGGGCACACAGCTAATTTGTGGCAGTGCCATGACTGTATCCCTGGCATCCTCACATCTGCCATGTTTATGTGCATCACTGAAAATCACAGGTAAGAACATGCACTGATGGAGGATTTATTTTTATAATAAACTTGAAATGATTGAAGAATAAGTCTAAAATTAAGTCAGTGATTTTAAAAGAGCATTTTATAGATGATAGAAGTTTATGTTTTTTAAATACATTTTTAATGCAAGAGCTTCCTTAAATATTGTAATTTTGCTAGGTCATGGTACCTTCTAAAGATAAAGTGACTTGCAGAGATAAAATAGCTTAAATAATGATGGGAAATGAAAGTGCCAAGGAAACACATGTACATATTCTTCTATCTACTTCCCCTTCCCCTCCTCCTCCTTCTCTTTCTCTCTCTGTAACCCTGGCCATTGCTGCCATTTTGAAAATCTGTTATAGCTGGAAAGTCAATTCAAACTTTTTAATTAAAGGGGGTGGATCTACCAGAGGCTTATTGCCAAGGGGTTAAACCAAATTAAGTTATTTGCCATATTTCACAATGAAGCCCACCTTATTTTGGTGTTGAAATATTCTTCTAAGACTCTAAGGAACTTGTTTTTATCACTTCTGCCCAATAATTTCCTATAACAATTAAAAGGGTTATAGAATTTTGAATTTAGATGGGACTAGACATACCATCCAGCCCCAAACTTCTCTCTTTCATAGTATCTTTGGCAGGTATTTGCCATACACCTCTCTTGCTTCAGTTTTCTCCATCCATGACGTGGGAAGGAATAATGGCTGCTGTAAATTAAAGGTTGTATTAAATTTGAGTTCCTGAGAGGACACGTACATTTGAGAGGGTTGTGACTTTATTGTTAGGTTCATCTTCTGTAGGAATCGCTCCCTGTTTCCACTTCCACTGCTGCAGGCTTTGGTGCCCCTCATCTAGAGTTTCATATACACTTGACTTAACCTCATACTGTACCCCACCCCCAGTGTGGTAATTGTTCTTACATGCATCTGCCTTCTTCAAAATTCAGCATAACCCAGTGCTGGACATGCAATAGGAGCTCACTGGACTGCTGATAGATGCTGTGCATGGATGATTGAATGATGATCATACAATCTCAGAGGCATATAAAGGACACATGGATCTAAAGCCTCAATAAAGATACTGAGGGGGCAGGAAAATGTTGAAGATATAGTCGCTGATCTTCACTGATGTAAAGTTAGTAGGTTGGCTACCCCACTTCTCTGCTAACTTTTTCAAACAGAAGAAAATAGGACTGGAAATTGTCCAGAAATTTATTTTAATAGATTCTTTAATGTGACACTGAAAATGAGTTGATGATTTCCCTTTGGATATTTGCACTCTGCACTCAATGCCATCTTTTTCTGCTTATTAATGAACACATTCTTCAGCTGATGGTACATTAAGTCAACTTGCCAAGCTCCTGTCTGGCATTGATAGGGGGTCATAAAATAATTCACTCCCTCAGCAGAATAAATACCTTATATATGTTGAATGCTACTTCTTTGAAAAGCTTATAAAACTTTCTATCTAGAACAAGGTTGATTCCCATATCATTCCTGCCAAACAGAAAAGCAGAGCATCAACTCAGGAGTTGCTATATATTTAGTGTACCTCAATATGAAAAGATGATGTGGCTGGACTATGCCACCTTCTTATTAAGTCATTAATGCTAGCTATCTATACCCATCAAAGAGGCCACAGAATCAATGGGTCAAAAATAACAAAATCTGATCTTAAGACATCATGAAGCTAAGAGTTAGAGAAATTGACCAAGATTCAGACCAGGAAACTGCCATAATGACACCCAAGGATCTCTATGTGTGGGAAACATTGGATGGCTCTCTTTGATTTTATGACTTTTGTGCCATAGCTCTTTTTACATTGTTTCCCCAGCCTGATTCTAAAATTTCTTTCTGTTTCTAGTTCCTTCTTTCTGGGGATTGGTGAACTCAGCTTGGAATCTTTGCTCTGTGGGGAAACGGCAGTCACCAGTCAATATAGAGACTAGTCACATGATCTTCGACCCCTTTCTGACGCCCCTTCGCATCAACACTGGGGGCAGGAAGGTAAGCAGCCATGTTGCTTCCATCGTGAAGTTGAGGACAGGGAGAGATGCTGATTCTGAAAGCCAGCCTTCCAGTCCTTGATCTCTGTGATGAGTTTGTCTTTCTACCCAGGAGTCACATCACAGACCTCAGGCCTATTGCCAGCAAATATAATTATGTGTAAATCGTGCTTTTTCTCTCTACCTAGTCAAACCCTCATGCTTCTGATTACTTCTTTGTATTCCCTGGATGTTGCCTGAAGTCCTATCCCTTGGTAGCTCATGAAAGAAAGTCAGAAAACAGCATTGCCTCCCCTGCATATCATGCTGGGAAAATTCTTCCTCTCAGAAACCTCTTTACTGGGGCTTCTTTTAACCTCAACAAAGTGAAAAAAAAAATTAACAAAAGTAAACTCAGACATTTATCATCCTGGAAGGAAAAACAAACAAAAATCACATTAGATGATTTATAAGAAAGTAAATAATTAATTTTACTATGGCTTGCTGGCTAAGAATCATAGTTCCTGCACAGAAATGCTGAACTATGCTTCTCGATTCTCACATCAACATCCCTTCTTCCCTCTCCTTCCCCCATGATGAGCTCCTCCTTAATTTGTGGAAGAGCATAATGTCCATGGGGTTTCCTCATCACTGGAATCTAGCATTTTCGTTTTTTTTTGTTTTTTCTGGTTTATCTATATTTAGCTACCCTTACTGTTGAGTAGATTGTTGAAGGTGGAAAAACACACACAGAAAATTGTGTTTGAAAGTGATTTAGCTGTTGTGAACTCAAGAGGAATGGAAAATCATTTGTGTGCAAGAAACTGGGGT
Organism: Globicephala melas; assembly: GCF_963455315.2. Lineage (NCBI taxonomy): Eukaryota > Metazoa > Chordata > Mammalia > Artiodactyla > Delphinidae > Globicephala > Globicephala melas. The sequence goes on from NC_083333.1 coordinate 57,455,958, forward strand.
TAAAATTTGGATAAATTTCACTACTGCTGGTGGCTGATTCTCCAGGGGTTGGGCTCCTTGGGCTCTGCTTTCTACTCCCCTTATGCAGTCTGTTCACCTTAATTACCACAAGTTTGTAAGTAATCTTTTCACCTTCATATATGCTGTATTTTTTTCTTATCACATAATTTTCACACATGCACTGAAAAATCGAATGACCTATCAAGATTTTGTTAGTGACTTTGACTTAGGTCACAAGGCAAGTTTTAAAGGATCTTGCATGTGATTGAGACTATTTAGCTAAGTAGTGTTTGTGTGCTGTTTTAAATATGACTTAGGAAGCACCTTTGTAAAAAGGTCCTATATAAGTTCATGACATTTATTGTTCTGATCGTATAGAAAACTAACCTACCTTAATTATTGTTCCAATTACAGTTTTATTTTACAAACCCTAAAAGGAACTTGACTTGGCTTCTACATATACCTCTCTTTAAAAAGTTGAATCATTCAAATCAAGTCATGAGCATGTATAGGTTCACTGACCAGTATATAAAAAGGGCAAATTGCCATTTTGAGTATGCAATCACTCTTTCTTTCTTGGAGAGTGTGATGGAGGACATAACTGTATTCTAGGCAAACTGAGAAATGAAAAAAAGTAAACACACACAAAGCAGAAGGAAGGGTGGTACCTGAATTCCAGAAATTACCTGAAAGATGGCCAGCAAGGCTGAAGCACAGAGACCTATGAGGGGTTGATGAGGAGATAAGGATGGAAGAAGAAGGCAGAGGTGAGATCCTGAGGCCATGTTAAGGAACTGGATTTTTTCGTAAGAGTATGACAAGGATTTAAAGCATTATTAGGTAAAAAGCACATAGGGAGTGGGATGGAAAAGGTAGCAAGCTAACACAAACAGTGAATATACAAGTTTCATTTTCCATCATACCATCTTAGAGGAAGATCTTGATGTGAAAGAAATAAAAAAAACTAATTCAGGAAAGCTTCTCTCTAAAATTTATTGGGAAAGAAGAGAATGAGAGATAGCTGGAGTTAAAAATCATTCATAAGTTATGTTATCTTTTGGTGTTTTTTTGTTGTTATGTGACTTAAAAGTATATTTTCAATTTAGTAAAGTATACCTGATCCAAATCAATTTTCAAATGCTTTGGAGTTTGGAATTTTGGAAACATTTACTTTTGATGGTGTAAATATTTATATCTGGCATGCTTTGTGTTGTCAGCTGTTTGAAGAGCTGAGAACCATTTGATTATTTCCTTTGCATTTGTGAAAGGTGGAAAATATAAAATATAGATGGTAGTTGGATAAACTAACTGGTAATGTAATGCCTAAACTTGATAGACAATAGCTAAATCATGTTTGCAAACTATTAAAAGATGGTGTTTAATGAATTGGAGATTTATTTTAGAAGTAAGGATACAAATCACTGGCTCTGAATTTAGTTTTTCCTTGAAGAAATGTGTAGCCAACTTAAAAGGTTTAAAAACCTCTCTAAAAGATTGAGAGGTTTTGTAGAATTTGGGCAAGCTGCCACATTTTGAAGTCTGAGATCAGCTGGGTATCAACATGTTAAATGCATCCCAGTCATTATGTATTTTATGTCACATTTGTATCTATGAGCATTCTTCCTGCTCATTGTTAAATGTACCTTATTTGCAAACACACAAAGCAGCTCTGCTGCAGTACCTCACTGTGTTACTGTGTTTGTTTGAACATATTTGACTTGGCATAGATCTCAGATGATGAATTACAGGATTTGTTTGTTTGTTCGTTTTAGCATGAGGTAGAGCTGAAATTCAATGTGAACACAAGAATACAAAGGGTAATAATAGATGAGAATCAAAACATATGATGTCTTGGATATTTATTTTACAACAAATGTGGTTTCTTTTACCTTTTAAGATGCTTATTTACAATGATAATTTTTAAACAATGTTTGTTTTTTCTTGAAGAAGAGTACTTTTTACCCAGTTGTTCATATCTGACACATAGGACAAAATCCAAAATAAGTGTACTTTCAAACAACACTCACATATTGTTGCATTGCATATGGATATAAGAATCCTACTTTGGGAGAAATGTGTCCAAGACAGAGGAGTAGGAAGACCCTGAGCTTACTTCTTGCCATGGGCACACCAAAATTGCAATCATTTACAGAGCAACTATCTACAAGAACAACCTCAAGACTAGCTGAAAGATTTTCCACAACTAAATCTATGAAGAAGGAACTGCATTGAGTTGGGTAGGAGGGGCGGAGACATAATATAGTCAAGACCCACACCCCTGTGTAGGTAACCTATAAACGGGAGGACAATAATAAATGCAGAGGTTCTCCCCAAGGAGGAAGGGGGACCAAGCCCCACATTAGGCTCCCTAGCTAAGGGGTCCTGCAGCAAGAATATGAGCCCCCAAAATGTCTGGCTTTGATGGTCAGCAAGGCTGACATATTGGGAGAGTTGGAAGGCTTTAGGAAATAGAGACTCTGCTCTTAAAGGGTGCACACAAAATCTCACATGCTAAAGGACCCAGGGCAGAATCAGTAATTTGAAAGTATCCCAGATCAGACCCATCTGCAGATTTTGGAGAGCTTCTCAGAGAGGCAGAAGGAAATTGGGACCCACCTTGGAGACACAGACACTGGTGGCAGTGCCTGGGAACTTGTTATACCTCAAGGACACTTGTGCTGGCAAGCACCATTTTAAAGTCTTCTTTCTATCCTATTAGTGCCTGGGACTTACACACCAACCAGTGAACCAGCACCAACCCCGGACCATCCCAGACCCCACAGCCAGCTGCCCCAGGACCTGGCTTAGACCACCAGAAGGACAGCACCAGCCCAGGGACCCCCCCAACCCATGCAACCAGCTGTACTGGGAACTGGTCTAACCCACCAGTGAGCCAGCAACCACCACGTGAAGCAGAGTCTGGTGGCCAACCAGGCAGAATGCAGCCCCACCTACCAGCATTCCCACAGTAGTTGGTCCTGCCACAACAGAAAGGCCCATGCAGCCCACATAGGGGGCACTCCTAGAGCATATAGCTCTGGTGACCAGAAGGGAGTGTGCTGGTAGGCTCCATAGGACCTCTCCTACATGAGGCCACTTCTCCAAAATCAGGAAATATAACCAAATTGCCTAACACTGGATATAAATACAGAGAATAGGCAAAATGAGGAGATGGAGAAATATGTACCAAAGAAGGAACAAAACAAAACCTAAGGAAAAAAATTTTAACAAAATGGAGATAAGCAATCTGCCCAATAAAGAGTTCAAGGTAATAATCATCAAGATGCTCAGTGAACTCAGGAGAAGAATGGATGAACACAGTGAGAAGTGTAACAGAATTAGAAAATATAAAGTACCAGACAGAGCTGAACAATCAGTAATTTAAATTTAAAAATACACTAGAAGGAATCATGGTTGATTAAATGATACAGAGGAGTGGATCAGCAAACTGGAAAAGTGCAGTAGGAATCACCCTAACAGAACAGAAAAGAGAAAAAAAAATAATTTTATAAAATGAAGATAGTTTGAGACCTCTGAGACAACATCAAGCACACTAATATTTACATTGTAGGGGTCCCATAGAAGAATAGAGAAAGAAAGGGTCAGATAAATTATTTGAAGACATAATAATTGAAAACTTCCCTAACCTGGGAAAGGAAACTGACATCCAGGTCCAAGAAGCACAGAGAGTCCCAAAGAAATAAAGCCAAAGAGGGCCACACTAAGACATTGTAATTAAAATAGCAAGAATTAAAGATAAAGAGAGAATATTAAAAGCAACAAGATAAAAGCAACCAATTACATACAAGGGACCTCCCATAAGTCTATCAGCTGACTTTTCAGCAGAAACTTTGCAGGCCAGAAGGGAGTGGCACAATATATTCAAAGTGATGAAAGGAAAAAAAATCTATAACCAAGAATACTCCACCCAGCAAGGCTATCATTCAGATTTGAAGGAGGCATAAAGAGTTTTAGAAACAAGAAAAACTGAAAGAGTTCAGCATGACTAACTGGATTTATAAGAAATGTTAAAGGGACTTATCTAAGCAGAAAAGAAAAGGTCACAATTAAAAATCTGAAAATTACAAAAGGAAAAATCTCATTGGTAAAAGCAAATATACTGTAAAGGTAATAGATCAACCACTTATAAAGCTAGAAGGAAGGTTAAAAGGCAAAAGTAAAATTATCTATATCCACAATAAATAGTTAAGGAATACACAAACCAGAAAGATATAAAATAGGAGGTAAAAAAATTAAACTTGGAGGGGGAGGAGTAAAAATGCAAGGTTGTTAAAATACACTTGAACATAAAATAATCATGTATTGCTATATATTTTGTTGGCCAAAAAATTCATTCAGGTTTTTCCATAAATTGATAGCAGATACACACAAAAAGGAAAGGAATCCAAATATAGCACTAAAGATAGTCATCAAATCACAAGGGAAGAGATCAAAAGAAGAAAGGAACAAAAAAGAACTACAAAAAAAACCCCCAGAACAATTAACAAAATGCTGATAAGTGCATACTTAACAATAATTACTTTAAAGGTAAATGCACTAAGTGTTCCAATTAGAAGACATATAGTGGGTAAATGGGTAAAAAAGAAGGCCCATATATATGCTGCCTACAAGAGACCTACCTCAGATTTAAAGACACACACAGACCGAAAGTGAGGGATGGAAAAAGATATTCCATGCAAATGGAAATGAAAAGAAAGCAGGGATGGAGACACTTAGACAGAATAGAGTTTATAACAGAGACTGTAACAAGAAACAAATAAGGACATTATATAATGATCAAGAGATAAATCAATGAAGGAAATATAACAGTTTTAAATATATATGCTCCTAACATAGATAAGAGCACCTCAATACATAAAACAAATATAAACAGACATAAATGGAGAAATTGACAGTAACTCAATAATAGTAGGGGACTATAACACCCTGCTTACATCAATGGACAGATCATCCAGATGGAAAATCAGTAACACTGGCCTTAAACAACACATTACACAAAATAGTATTAAAAGATAGATACAGAACATTTCATCTAAAAGTAGCATAATACACATTCTCTTCAAATGCATATGGAACATTATCCAGGATAGATCACATGCTAGGCCACAAAACAAATCTCAAAAAATTAAAGTTTGAAATCACGTCAAGCATAATTTCTGACCAAAAGAGTTTGAGACTACAGATCAACTAAAAGGGAAAAAACTGCAAAAAAACACAAACGAGGAGTTTAAACAATGTGGTACTAAACAACTGATGGGTTACTGAAGAAATCAGAGGAAATTTAAAAAATACCTGAAGACACATGAAAATGCAAGCACATAGTCCAAAATCTATGAGATGAAACAAAAGCAGGTCTAAGAGGGAAGTTTGTAGTGATACAGGCCTACCTCAAGAAAAAATTTAAATAAACAATCCACCTGTACACTAAAGGAACTACAATAAAAACAAAAACCCCAAAGTTAGTAGAAGGAAAGAAATAATAAAGATCAGAGCAGAAATAAATTTATAAGAAACAAACAAACAAACAATAAAAAAGATCAATGAAATTAAGAACTGGTTCTTTGAAAAGATAAGCAAAACTGATAAATGTTAGCAAGACTCATCAAGAAAGCAAGAGAGAGGAGCCAAATCAATAAAATCAGAAGGGAAAGGGGAGAAGTTACAACTGACACCACAGAGATACAAAGACTCATAAGAAAATATTATGAACAATTATATGCCAATAAAATAGACAACCTAGGAAAAAATGGATAAATTCCTAGAAATGTACAATCTCCCAGACAAATTAGGAAGAAATAGAAAATATGAACAGACCAAATACCAGTAATAAAATTGAATCAGTAATCAAACAACTTTCAACAAAAAAGTCTAGGACCAGATGGCTTCACAGGTGAATTCTCTCAAATATTTAAAGAAGAGTTAACAACTATCTTTTCCAAACTATTAGAAAATAACTGAAGAGAAAGGAAGGCCTTTGAAATCACTCTATGAGGCCAATATCACCCTGATACAAAAAGCAGACAAAGACACCACAAAAAAGAAAATTAGAATCAAATATCACTGCTAAAAATTGATGGAAAATTTGTCAAAAAAATATTAGCAAACCAATTCAACAGTATATTGAAAGGATCATACACCATGATCAAGTGGGCTCTATCCCAGGGATGCAAGAATGCTTTCAATATCTGTAAATCAATCAACATGATACACTACACTAACAAAATGAAGAATAAAAAGTCATATCATCATCTTAATCAATGCAAGAAAAGCTTTTGACAAAATTCAACAACAATTTATGACAAAAACTCTCAACAAAGTGAATATAGACGGAATATACTTCAACATAATAAGGGCCATATATGACAAGACCACAGCTAACATCACAGTGAATGGTGTAAACCTGAAAGCATTTCCTGTAAGATTAGGAAATAGACAAGGATGCCCTCTCTCACCGCAGTATTGGAAGTTCTAGCCACAACAATAAGACAAGAAAAATAAATAAGGAATCCAAATTGGAAAGGAAGAAGTAAAATCGTCACTCTTTGCAGATGACATGATAGTATACAGAGGCAATCCTAAAGACACCAACAAAGAATATGAAAACTACTAAATGAATTCAGTAAAGATCTAAGATATAAGATCAATATACTAAAATTTGTCACATTTCTATACACTAACAACAAAGTATCAGAAAGGGAAATTAAGAAAACAACCCCATTTACAATTGCATGAAAAAAAAATGCCTAAGAATAAATCTAACCAAGAAGATAAAAGACCTGTACTCGGAACACTGTAAGACATTAATTGAAGATGACACAAACAAATGGAAAAATATATTCAAGGACTGGAAGAATTAATATTGTTATAAGAACTATTTTACCTAAGGTATCTACAGATTCAATGCAATCTTTATCAAAATACTAATGGCATTTTTTTCACAGAACCAGAACAAATAATTTATTCTAAAATTTGTATGGAAACACAAATGACCTCAAATAGCCAAAACCATCTTGAGAAAGAAGAACAAAGCAGGAGGTTTCACACTCCCTGATTTCCACCCATTCCACAAAGCTATGGTATTTAGAACATTATGGTACTGGCACAAAAACAGACACATTAATCAGTGGGACAGAATAGATAGCCCAGAAATAAACCCATGCACCTAGGGTCAATTAATCTATGGCAAAGGAGATAAGAATACACGATGGAGTAAAGACAGCCTCTTCAATAAATGACATTGGGAAAACTGGACAGCTCCATACAGAAGAATCAAAGTAAACTACTATCTCTCACCAAATACAAAATAAACTCAAAATGGATAAAGACCTAAGTGTAAGATCAGAAAGCATAAAACTCCTAGAAGAGTTTGTAGGCAATATACTCTTTGACATTAGCCTTAGCAATATATATATACTTTGGATATATCTCCTTAGGCAAGAGAAAGAAAAACAAAAATAAATGGGACTATGTGAAACTAAAAATATTTTGCATAGAGAAGAAAACTATTAACAAAATGAAAAGGCCACCTACTGAATGGGAGAAGATATTTGCTTATGATATATCTGATAAGGGTTAATATTCACAGTATACAAAGCACTTATAGAACTCAACATCAAAAAAACCAACAATCTAATTTAAAAAAAAAATGGTCAGAGGACCTGAATAGATATTTTTCCCAAGAAGACATACAGGTGGCCAACGGACACATGAAAAGATACTCAACATCACTAATCATCAGGGAAAAACAAATTAAAACCACAATTCCACTTCTGGGTATTTTTCCAAAGAAAACAAAAAATACTAATTTGAAAAGATATATGCACCTTTTTGTTTATTGCAGCATTATTTACAATAATCATGATATTGAAGCAACCTAAGCCTTCATCTATAGATATACAGATAAAGAAGATAAAGTATATATGTACAATGGAAAACCATAAAAAAGAATGAAACCTTGCCATTTGCAAAAACATTGGTGCACCTAGAGGGTTTTATGCTAAGTAAGTCAAACAGAGAAAGACATATACCATATGATCTCACTTATATGTGGAATCTAAAAACAAAAGAAATGAACAAACAAACCAAAATAAATAAATAAATAAAAACTAGAAAAAACAGCAGACATATAGATACAGAGAACAAATTGCTGGTTACCAGAGAACAAACTGGTGGAGGGATGAGTGAAATAGGTGAGGGAGATTTAAGGTACAAAATTCCATTACAAAATAAATGAATCATAGAATGAAATGTATAGCATGGGAAATATATTCAATTATATTTTAATACCTTTGTATGGTGACTGATGGTAACTAGACATATCAAGGTGATATTTTTTTAATGTATTGAAACATCAAATCAATATGTTGTACATCTGAAACTAACATAATGTAAGTCTATTATACCTCAATTCAAAAAAAAAAAAAGTATGTAGACACTGGGAGGATATGCATCAAAATGCTAATGATGTTTGTCTCTGGGGGGCATGGGGATTATAGGTGATAATTTGTTTTTGCCTTTTGCTTCTATGTACACTTGTTGTCTTCAATGAAAATGTATTGTTTGTAAAATTAGAAAGAAAACAATAAATGTTATTAAAAATTTTAAAAGCAAACATAAAGAAGTTAAATGGGAGTTACTGAATTAAATAAATATTTAACCATAATTGTGGAATATGGAAGCTGTGAAATCATTAACTGTCAAATCAGTCATATTGGCACTGTTTTTTCCCAAACTGATTTTTATTTTGTATTGGGGCATAGTTGATTTAAAATGTTGGGTTAATTTCAGATGTACAGCAAAGTGATTAAGTTATACATATACATATACCCATTCTTTCTCAGATTCTTTTCCTATATAGGTTATTAGAGATTACTGAGTAGAGTTCACTGTGCTTCACAGTAGGTCCTTGTTGGTTATCTATTTTATAATATAGTAGTGTGTATATGTTAATCCCAAACTCCTAATTTATTTCTCCCCACACATTTCCACATTGGTAACCAAAAGTTTGTATTTGAAGTCTGTTAGTTGGGTTCTGTTTTGTAAATAAGTTCATTTGTACCATTTATTTTTTAGATTCCACATATAAGTGATATGATATTTGTCTTTCTCTGTCTGACTTCACTTAATATACTAATCTCTAGTTCCATCCATGTTGCTGAGTATGGCATTATTTTGTTCCTTTTTATGGCTGAGCAATATTCCATTGTATATATTTATACAACATCTTCTTTATCCAGTTATCTGTCAATGGACATTTAAGTTGCTTCCATATCTTGGCTATTGTAAATAGTGCTGCAATGAACATTAGGGTGCATGTATATTTTCAAATTATGGTTTTCTCTGGATTGATGGCCAGGAGTGGAAATGCTGAAGAATATGGTAGCTCTGTTCTTAGTTTCCTACGGAACTTCCATGCTGTTCTCCATTGTGAGTGTACCAATTTACATTCCCATCAAAAGTATAGGAGGGGGCTTCCCTGGTGGCGCAGTGGTTGAGAGTCCGCCTGCCGATGCAGGGGACGCGGGTTCATGCCCCGGTCCGGGAAGATCCCACGTGCCACGGAGTGGCTGGGCCCGTGAGCCGTGGCCGCTGAGCCTGCACGTCCGGAGCCTGTGCTCCGCAACGGGAGAGGCCACAACAGTGAGAGGCCCGCGTACCGCAAAAAAAAAAAAAAAAAAAAAAGTATAGGAGGTTTCCCTTTTCTTCACACCCTCTCCAGCATTTATTATTTATAGATTTTTTCATAATGACCGTTCTGCCCAGTGTGAGGTGATACCTCATTTTAGTTTGAATTTGCATTTCTAAGAATTAGTGACGTTGAGCATCCTTTCATGTGCTTCTTGGCTATCTGAATGTCTTCTTTGGAGAAACGTTTATTTAGATCTTCTGCCCATTTTTGGATTGGGTTGTTTGCTTTTTTTATATTGAGATGCATGAGCTGCTTGTATATTTTGAAGATTAATCTCTTGTTGGTCTCTATGTTTGTAAATATCTTCTCCCATTCTGTGGGTTGTCTTTTTGTTTTGTTTATGGTTTCCTTTCCTGTGCAAAAGCTTTTAAGTTTAATTAGATCCACTTTGTTTATTTTAAAAATTTTCATTACTCTTAAAGTTGGATCCCAAAAGAAATTGCTGCCATTTATGTCAAAGAAGGTTCTGCCTGTTTTTTTCCCTAAGAGCTTTATAGAACGCCATCTTACATTTAGGTCTTTAATCCATTTTGAGTTTATTTTCGTGTATGGTGTTAGAGGATGTTCAAATTTCATTCTTTTACGTGTAGCCATCTAGTTTTACCAGCACCACTTATTCAAGAGACTGTCTTTTCTCCATTGTATATTCTTGCCTCCTTTGTCATAGATTAGGTGACCATGAGTGCATGACTTTATCTCTGGACTTTCTGTCCTGTTCCACTGAGGTATGTGTCATTTTTTGTGCCAGTACCAAAATGTATTTTTTGTCTGCACCACAGGACATGTACCAAACTGTTTTGATTACTGTAGTTTTATAGTATAGTCTGAAGTTAGGGAGCCTGATTCCTCCAGCTCCATTTTTCTTTCTCAGTATGTTTTGGCTATTCAAAGTCTTCTGTGTTTCCATACAAATTTAAAGATTTTTGTCTAGTTCTGTGAAAAATGCCATTGTTAATTTGATAGAGATTGCATTGAATCCATAGATTTCTTCACGTAGTATAATCATTTTGGCTATATTGATTCTTCCAATCCAAGCACATAGTGTATTTCTCATCTGTTTGTGTCTTCTTTGATGTTTTTTATCAGCATCTTAAAGTTTTCTGAGTACAGGTCTTTTGATTCCTTATGTAGGTTTATTCCTAGGTATTTTATTCTTTTTGATGTGATAGTAAATGGGATTGTTTCCCTAATTTCTCTTTCTGATCTTTCATTGTTAGTGTATAGGAATGCAAGAGATTTCTGTGTATTAAGTTTGTATCCTGCAAATTTACTAAATTCATTGATGAGCTCCAGTAGTTTTCTGGTAGCATCTTTAGGATTTTCTATGTATAGTATCATTTCATCTGCAAACAATGACAGTTTTACTTCTTCTTTTCCAGTTTGGATTCCTTTTATTTCTTTCTCTTCTCTGATTTTCATGCCTAGGACTTTCAATACTTTCTTGAATAAAAGTGGCAAAAATGGACATCCTTTTTTCCTCCTGATCTTAGAGGAAATGCTTTCAGCTTTTCAGCATTAAGTATGATGTTAGCTGTAGGTTTGTCATATATAACATTTATTATGTTGAGGTAGCTTCCCTCTATGACCACTTTCTGGAGAGTGTTTTTTTTTTTTTTTATCATAAATGGGTGTTGAATTTTGTCAAAAGCTTTTCCCCATCTATTGAGCTGATCATGTTTTTTATTCTTCAATGTTTTGATGGAGTGTATCACACTAATTGATTAGAGGATATTGAAAAAATCTTGCATCCCTGGGATAAATCCCACTTGATCTTGGTGTATGATCCTGTTAATGTATTGTTGAATTCGTATTGCTAGTATTTTGTTGAGAATTGTGGTGTCTATGTTCATCAGTTATATTGGCCTGTAATTTTCTTTCCTGTGGGTATCTTTGTCAGGTTTTGGTATCAGGGTGATGGTGGCTTCATAGAATGGGTTTGAGGGTATTTAATCCTCTGCAATATTTTGGAAGAGTTTTGGAAGGAAAGGAATTAACTCTTCTCTAAATGGTTGATAAAATTTGCCTGTGAAGCCATCTGGTCCTGGACTTTTGTTTGTTAGAAATTTTTTTAATCACAGTTTCAATTTCAGTACTTGTGATTGGTCTGTTCATATTTTCTATTTCTTCCTGGTTCAGCCTTGGAAGGTTGTGCCTTTCTAAGAATTTGTTCATTTCTTCTTTGTTGTCCATTTTATTGGCATATAGTTGCTGGTAGTAGTCTCTTATGATCCTTTGTATTTCTGTGGTATCAGTTGTAACTTCTCCTTTTTCATTTCTAATTTTATTGATTTGAGTCCTTTCACCCCCCCTTTTTTTTTTTTTTGATGAGTCTGGCTAAAGGTTTATCAACTTTGTTTATCTTCTCAAAGAACCAGCTTTTAGTTTCCTTGATCTTTGCTATTGTTTTCCTCATCTCTATTTCATTTGTTTCTGCTCTGATCTTTATGATTTCTTTCCTTCTACTAACTTTGGGTTTGTTTGTTCTTCTTTCTCTAGTTGCTTTAGGTGTGCACTTAGGTTATCTATTTGAGATTTTTCTTGTTTCCTGAGGTAAGTTTGTATTGCTATAAACTTCCCTCTTAGAATTGATTTTGCTGAGTTCCATAGGTTTTGAATCTTCATGTATTCATTTTTATTTTTTTCCAGGTGTTTTAAAATTTCCTCTTAGATTTCTTCAGTGATCCATTGGTCATTTAGTAACATATTGTTTCTTCTCCACATGTTTGTGTTTTTTTTTTCTTATAGTTGATTTCTAGTCTCCTAGTGATGTGGTTGAAATAGATGCTTGATATTATTTCAATTTTCCTAAATTTATCAAAGTTTGCTTAGTGGCCCAGCATGTGATCTGTTCTAGAGAATGTTCCATGTGCACTTGAAAAGAATGTGTATTCTGGGACTTCTCTGGTGGTCCAGTGGCTAAGACACTGTGCTCCCAATGCAAGCAGCCCAGGTTCAATCCCTAGTCAGGGAAGTGGATCCCACAGGCCACAACTAAGAGTTCACTTGCTACAGTTAAGTGCTCACATGCTGCAACTAAAAATCCAGCATATCACAATTAAGATGCTGTGTGCTGCAATTAAGACCTGGTGCAGCCAAATAAATATATAAATAAATAAAGATTTAAAAAGAATGTGTATTCTGTTGCTTTTGGATGGAATGCTCTATACATATCAATTAAGTCCATTTGGTTTACTGTGCCATTTAAGGCCTGTGTTTCCTTATTGATTTTTTGTCTGGATGATCTTTCCATTGATGTAAGTGGAGGTTAAAGTTCCCCACTATTATTGTGTTATTGCCAATTTCTCCTTCTATGGCTATTAGCATATGTCTTATATATTGAGATGCTTCTATGTTGTGTACATATATATTTATGATTGTTATATCTTCTTCTTGGATTGATCGCTTGATCATTATGTAGTTTCCATCTTTGTCTCTTGTAACAGTCTGTATTTTAAAGTCAATTTTGTCTGATATGAGTATTGCTACTTCAGCTTTCTTTTGATTTCCATTTGCCTGAAATACTTATTTCCATCACCTCACTTTCAGTGTGTATGTATCCCTAGATCTAAAGTGGGTCTCTTGTAGACAGCATATATATGGGTCTTGTTTTTGTATCCATTCAGCCAGTTCTATGTCTTTTGGTTGGAGCAATTAATTCATTTACATTTAACATAATTATTGATATGTATGTTCTTATTGCCATTTTGTTAATTGTTTGGGGTTTGTTCTGTAGGTCTTTTTTTTTTTACCTTTCCCCTTTGTTCTCTTCTCTTGTGATTTGGTGACTATCTTTAGTGTTGTGTTTGGATTTCTTCTGTGTGTGTGTGTGTATCTATTGTAGATTTTTGATTTGTAGTTCCCATGACACTTTGATATAGCAGTCTGTATATATATATATATAGTTTTAAGTTGCTGGTCTCTTAATTTCAAATGCATTTCCAATATCCTGCATTTGTACTCTCCTCTTCTCATGATTGCTCGTTTTGATACCATATTTGTATGTGGATGATTTCCTACCCTTACTGTATATTTGCCTTTACTGGTGAGCTTTCCCATTCATAATTTTTGTTTGTTTCTAGTTGTGACCTTTCCTTTTTCACCTAGAGAAGCTCCTTTAGCCTTTGTTGTAAAACTGGTTTGGTGGTGCTGAATTCTCTTAGCTTTTGCTTGTCTGTAAAGCTTTTGATTTCTCCATCAAATCTGAATGAAAGCCTTGCTGAGTAGAGTATTCTTTGTGGTAGGTTTTTTCCCTTTCATCACTTTAAACATATTGTTCCCCTCCCTTCTGGCCTGCAGAGTTTCTGCTGAAAAATCAGCTGTTAACCATATGGGGATTCCCTTGTATGTTACTTGATGATTTTCCCTTTTAATATTTTCTCTTTGTCTTTAATTTTTGTCAGCTTCATTAATATGTGGCTTGGCATATTCTTCCTTGGGTTTATCCTGTAAAGGACTTTCTGCACTTCCTGAACTTGAGTGAATGTTTCCTTTCTCATGTTAGGGAAGTTTATGGCTATTATGTCTTCAAATATTTTCTCTGGCTCTTTCTCTCTGTATTCTCCTTCTGGACCCCCTATAATGCACATGTTGATGCATTTAATATTGTCCCAGAGGTCTCTTAAATTGTCCTCATTTCTTTTCATTCTTTTTCTTTATTCTGTTCCTCAGCAGTGATTTCCACCAATATGTCTTTCAGCTCACTTATTCATTCTTCTGCATGTTTTAGTCTGCTATGGATTCCTTCTAGTGTATTTTTCATTTCAGATATTGTGTTTTTCATCTGTTTGTTTGTTCTTTAAATTTTCTAGCTCTTTGTTAAATACTTCTTGTATCTTCTCAGTCTGGCCTCCATTCTTTTTCCAAGATCTTAGATCATCTTTACTATCATTACTCTGAATTCTTTTCCAGGCAGATTGCCTATCTTTACTTCACTTAGCTGTTCTTCTGGGGTTTTATCTTGTTCCTTTATGTGGAACATATTTCTCTGCCATCTTATTTTGTCTGACTTTCTGTGTTTGTGGTCTCTGTTTCTCAGGCTGCACATTTGTAGTCCTTCCTGCTTCTGGTGTCTGACCCCAGGTGGGTGAGGTTGGAGTGTAGCTGGGTCTAACGCCAAGTTATCCACCAAGGATAACTCTGGTGGGCAGGGCTGCGTCAAGGGGTGTGTTTAGAGACGTGGTCATTCAGGAGGACTTCAGGAAGTCTTTCTCCTGATGTATGTGGCTGGCTTTTCTCCCTGTTGGTCATTTGGCCTGAGATGTCTCACCACTGGAACTTGCAGGCTGTTTTCTGGGGCTAGATCTTGGTGCCAAAATGGCAAACTCTGATAGAGCTCACACTGATGAATATTTCCTAGGGTGTCTACCACCAGTGTCTTCACCCACAGTGAGCCACATCCACCTCCCGCACCACCCCCCCCAGGAGAACCTCCAAGACCCACACATATTTCTGGCCCAGGCTCCTATGGAGCGCTGCTTTGCCCTAGGTCCCAGTGTGTGTGAAAACTTGTGTGTGCCCTCCAAGAGTGGAATCTCTTTTCCCCCAGTTCTGTGCAGCTCCTGCACTCAAGCCCTGCTTGCCTTCAAAGCCAAATGATCTAGGGCCTCCTCCTCCTGATGTCAGACCCTCAGGATGGGTAGCCTGACATGGGACTCAGAACGCTCACTCCTGTGGGAGAACCTCTGTGATATAATTATTTTCCAGTTCATGATTATGTTGCAAAAACTTCCCTCTTACCGTCTCATTGTGGCTTACCTTCTCACTGTGGCTTCTTTGTCTTTGGATGTAGCATATCTTTTTTGGTGTGTTCCAGTCTGTTTTGTTGATTGTTGTTCAGCAGTTAGTTTTAATTTTGGTGTTTTCATGAGAGGATATGAGATCACCTCTTCTACTCCACCATATTGTCTCTACTTCTCCTTGAAGTCTTCTTCATAAAGGGACAATTCCTGACAAAAGAGACTGTTCATCTTGTTTGAAAAAGCAGCCTAATTAACAATGATACCAGCAAGAATCCAGAAGGAAGAGGGTGGAAGAGGCAATGGGATAGCATTAATTTTTAATAGGGTTAAGAACTTGAATTTTTTGAACCAGGCTTTATGGGGATGCTAGAATATAAACTAGCATGGAAAATTAGGTAGAATGAAATATTATCTGTAGGAGGGTCTTTTAAATATTCTGGCTCCATATGAGGAAGTTTGAAAAAAATGTAAAGATAGATCCATTTTGTCATCTAGATATGTTGGTGTGGTGCTTATTTTTATTGGATAACTGATAGTAAACTTTCATAGATAAGTATATGTACTCATTTGGAACTCATTAGCTGTCTTTAAATACCATAGGTCTTTTTACACTGAAGCTCTGGTATGGAAATTGTATGTATAACTTTATGTGTATTTGTGGGATAGAGCAGATCTTTAAAAGCTAATGAAGAAGTGAATGCAATTCTTATGCATCTGTATTTTGTAGTTTGATAAATTTCTCAACTTTCCATTTGATAATAACCTTTCTCAGAAGGAAGCAATACAAGGTTTCTCTATTTGGATCTAATTCTAACCAACAAGGTAAAACTCTGAGAGAAAGTGGATGTGTTATCTTAGAAAATATGGTAGCCAAGGTTAAAAAAAAAAAAAAAAAAAAGCTAAGTACTGTCAAACTTGGATCCTAAGCTCTAACAAAGCATAATTTTGAAATATCATAGCTGAAATAGATATGATCTCATTGCCTCATGGAAGATAACTGTTAAGGATTGGGAAGTTCTTAAAAGTTAAATTATTATAATACAATTACAAAAGATGATATGAAAAAAGGAACTGGCAGGAGTTAAAGATACAGTGGATATGGCTACACAGGGGTCTTTGCAAGAAATATTTTTAAATCACATATAAGAGATGTGAGAGAAAGGGCTTATAGACAAGGAAAAAGACAAAAGGGGAAATAATCTTGAAAAACAGTTTCAGAGAGAATAAGGTCCAACAAGAATTGAGACTTCCAGAATGAGAAAATGTTTTAAAGTTATAGTTAGAGGAAGTTACAGTATTAACATAGAGTAAATTTCCATTTAGGGAACATAGATGTGCATAGATGTTCTGCTTTGGTTTGAATTTTAGGTTTGCCACTGACCACCTAGATACAAAAGGTCTAACCTCTCTAAACTTCAGTTTCCTCATTTTTAAAAGGGAGATCATAATAGTACTCATTTCATAGGGTTGTGATAGAAGTAATTAGATGAAATAATGCACTTATTAGTCAGGTTATAATGCAGTTAAGCTAGTGGCTGGCAAAGAAGAAAATGCTCAACAATTGTTAGCTACTGTCGTAGTCCATTCGGGCTACTATAACAACCTACCACAGACTGGATAGCTTATAAAGAATGGAAAATTATTTCTCACAGTTTGGGAGGCTGGAAGTCCAAGATGTAGGCAGTAGCATGGTCACATTCTGATGAGGGCTCTTTTCCTGATTCATAGCTGGTGTCTTTTTGTTGTATACTCATATGATAGAAGGGGCTAAGAAGCTCTGTGGGACCTCTTTTATAAGGGTACTAGTCCCAATCAAGAGGTTCTCTACCCTTCTACCTTTATCATCTTCTCAAAGCCCCATCTTCTAATAACAACAATTTGGGGATTAGGATTTCAACATACGAATTTGGGGGAACACAAACATTCAGACCAGATTAGCTACCATCAGGAATGTTGCTGCTCTTAGTGAAAAAACACTTAACTCCCACTTGAGTTTCTCTGTAAAAAAGATTAATATTCACATTTGAATCAGTAACATATGCTGAGAGGTGAAGTGATTGCAATTCTTTGAATGACAGAATTAGAATTCAGAGCCACCTTGCCAGTATCCCCAACCCAAAAGCTTGAAATTTAATAAGCATAAAGGTAAAGCTTTCCTACCAGGTATATATTTATAAAAAGCTGTACAGATTCAGGCTGAGCTAGATATTTTGTTGTAAAATTTCTGCATGTGAAAAAAGTAGAGGAAGTTAATTGATAATGTTTTCAGTATGAATAAATAGCACAGGGAAGATGCCAAGAGAGCAATTCAATCTAATTATATAGTATATAAGGTACTATGCCCATGATAAGTGAGGTCATTGTCCTGCAATAACCATCACTAAGAAGACAATATCTGAGATCAGTCAGATCTTTCAGAACTGATGGTTAGATTAATTAATGGAAAAGACATCGACAAAGTGAAGTAGAAAAGAAGAGGACTAAAGTGATGAGAAGAATCAAATGTTCTATGTTCAATTTTTATCTATCTGAAATAAAAATGTTTTAAAGTGTAATACAGGTGCCTTTTAATTATAACTGTCCTGTGCAGCCTCAGACACAGAGAACTAGCCCAGGTGTTTGGAAGTGACTTAGACTAGACTTCAATTCAAAATAAGAATTCAAGCTGTGTGAAAAACTAAAGACCTTCATATGTTTCATTGAGAATCCCATCACAAAAAGCATTCTGGCAGGCACTGAAGCCACTTGAGACTGTAGAACAAGCTCAAGCATAAAATAAGATTTTTGACTTGACCAGGGAATTCCCTTCCAATCTAGAAACTCTGATTCTATATGAGTAGTGGTTAGATGGGACACAAGGAATATATTTGTTTGAGGCTGATTCTGAAATGAGGAGTTAACTAGGATGTAAACCCTCTAGTTTAAATGAAAACGCCCTTTAAAGCCCTAGTGTTTGTTTGGAAGAAACTTGCATTCTCCTCTTCTCATCCTCTTTCAAAATTATTCCTCAAAGTTTTGAATACACGACTCTTTCTCCTTTAGGATATTTTTCTCTGAGTAGCTAGAATGGAGGATTCAGGGTAAAATGAATGTTATAAGAAAGGACTTTGATTAATGATTTAAAAATGAGGCCAGGGCTTCCCTGGTGGCGCAGTGGTTGAGAGTCCGCCTGCCGATGCAGGGGACATGGGTTTGTGCCCTGGTCCGGGAGAATCCCACATGCCGCGGAGCGGCTGGGCCCGTAAGCCATGGTCGCTGAGCCTGCGCGTCCGGAGCCTGTGCTCTGCAACGGGAGAGGCCACAGCAGTGAGAGGCCCGCGTACCGCTAAAAAAAAAAATAAAAAATAAATAAAAATGGAGGCCAAGGTAATTGTGTTTATGCTCAGAGCAGAGCTTTGGGCAGGCAGTGGAAGGTTTCAGAGCATAACATTGAAAAGTGATGAAAGTTAAGCCAAGTGAGAAATACTACGTTGCTATATTCTCAGTTGGGAAATAGATTCAGAGTAAAGGTGTTCTGCTGCTGGTATCAGGTTCTTATCAGATTCTCATTCATTGTTGCCTCGCTTAGATCTGGGCTGAAGATTACTGCTCACTGTCTTGGCAGTTTCATGTAATGTGTACTTCTTGACATCACCCAGTAAATCAATGCAGAGTCATTAGGCAAGTCTCCCAAGGAAACATCTGGATGCTGGCTTTAGTTTTTTATAAATGTATCTAGATCACATTCTTTACTCCTCTGGTGAGTATTTTCTTTTAAAAGACTGCTTTCCTTTCCTGCTTCTTGTTCTTTTGCTCTCTCTCTCTCTCTTTCTAATTTCCCTCCTCTTTTCCATCTGTCTGACTTACTCCCTTATCTTTTCCTCCCCTCTCCAATCCTCTCCAATTTCCCTTCTCCCCTTTACCTTTTCCTATACTTCTGTTCTCCCCTTCCTTTCTTCACTCTTTTCTCCTGGTCCTGAGTACATATGACTGAGGAACCTGTGCCCTCTGTCTTCTGCCTCAAAGTGGAATAGGCTTTCCCCTTTCATACATTTTAGAAGGATTGAAAATTGTATGAGCTTTGTGACAATACTTAAATGACAGAAAAATCAAGTTATCTGAGAACCAAACACAATTTTTATAAAAGGATACAGAGAGAATTAACTGAAGGTGTTTAATGAATTTATAGGCAGATGATTTTCTAGAAGGAAGGTTTTCCTCCAGTAATCTCACGAGTTAAGTATCTGTCACATGGTATCACTTAGTTTTCTGGTTATTTGATTCCACAGATAAAACTAACAGGCATTTTACAAATTAACTGTTCTTTTAAAAATAGACAATAGGGCTTCCCTGGTGGCGCAGTGGTTGAGAGTCCGCCTGCTGATGCAGGGGACACGGGTTCGTGCCCCAGTCCGGGAAGATCCCACATGCCGCGGAGTGGCTGGACCCGTGAGTCATGGTCACTGAGCCTGCGAGTCCGGAGCCTGTGCTCCACAGCGGGAGAGGCCACAACAGTGAAAGGCCCGCGTAATGCAAAAAATATATATATATAAAAAATAAAAATAAAAATAGACAATAACACGTCTTATTCACATACACTACTTGCAGCTCAACTTTCTTGCCATCCATCTAAATATGGGGGAGGAGGAGAAAGGGAAAAAAAATGACTTAATTTTTACAGACTTCTTCCCAGCTAACCTTATCTCTCAAGCATTCCAGAACAAGTGTCTCCATCACAATCAAGAAAATAAAACTGCCAGAGCATCTGGGTGACATAGAAACAGTGACATACCCAAAGAAGTTCTGAATTTTGATATTAAAAATCTGGTATCAGTTGTGTGTTTTCTCCAACAAGGTTCTAAAATTGGGCAACCTACTCCTTGTAAGCCTGATCATTTGGCTGGATAAACCAACAAAGCTCTCCTTACATGAACTTTAGAGACTTTGAATCCTGTTTAAGGGTTATCATTGCCTAGAAACTTTCAGTATGAAAATAAAAGAAAAATAAATTTCCTTATCGTTTCAGGAAAAAAATGAAGTAGATTCTGTTTGAAGGACTTAAGGAAATTTAGACAAGTAGATATTTTCACTAAATTTTCAATATGAGAAAAAGACATTCCATGTGCTGTGATGAAGAGAGGGGATACACATTATGCACAACATGTTGCTGCTTAGTGCTCATTTGTTAGGTAGCCTTGAATATAGAAATGAACTCAGTGTTTGATGACTTCTAAATTATTTATTCTGAGCTGGAGAAACTTTGATAGAATAAGATTTTGGCAAAATTATCAGTCCAAAATAAGTGTTGTGTCACCTTTTTTGGAGTCTGATGCTCTCCAAGCTCAGGTTTAGAGCCTGAGGTAGACTCTTGTGCAAATGATTTGATGAGGAAGTATTCTCAAGTGAAAGCTACAAAGGAATGGGAGAAGCAAGGCAGGGGGAGAAATTCAGCAAAGATATGGGTCCAATTGGAATCCAACTGGAGCCTGATCCCAGAGGGAGCTCTTGAGCATGAATGGCACCAGACTTCTATCAGTCCCCCACCTATCCCTGGGTCTAGGAAGGCAGCTTAAACTGAGTCTAACCTCCCTGGAATCCCCAGGCAAAACAGCTTTTCACAGTGGTGGACTAGAGGAACTGGCTAACACTGGCTTTCAAGAGCCTGTCTTGTGCATCTCTTCCAACATTTGCACTCAGTGATATCAAGTTGGTAATTGAAATCCACTGTGGTAAGGATGTCTACACCACAGAAATCTGGAAATGCTTCACACCAGGATCTTTTTTCCTGGAGAGCTGGTTGATAAACACTTATTAGCACATCACTATTCTTACAGGCCAGGGACAGTTCCTAGGAGGAGGGTGAGTTGATTGCAACCAACATTCAAAGAAGCTGGAAGACCTGTCCACTGATCTAGAAAAGGGGGTTGGAGTGGATCAACAACAGCATCTATTATAACTAGTGTTGAAAATAAAGTTTCAGATTTGTTACAAATATTCGTATTGGTAATGATTCCAGTGACCATATTTTGGCCTCCTGAAGCATCATTCAAACTGAGCTTCCTGTGCCCTGTACTCTACCCTCCGCAAACACAGTTGACACTAACTGGGGAGGAAGCATAGAAGTGATTATGTGGGACTCTGACTTTCCTTACCTTCATCCTAATTCCTCTCTTAATACATCTGCTTTACTTGCTTGCCTTCTACAAGGCTATATTCCTCCTAATCACATTTTTGCAGAGGTAAGGTTGGCATATGTGTGTAGCTTATGCCTTGGTAGTCACAAAGCAATGTCCTCAACTTACTTTCCAGCTTTAGCCACCACTATTCCAGAACCAGGGATGTCCTAGTCTATTTCACAAACCCAGTCCCCCACCAGCTTCTTGTCAGTGATACCATGTTTCTAGCAGCATTGCATGCAACACTTTAAACCCATGTTAGAAGCATGCTGGAAAGTTCAACAGGAAGAAATAGGGAGACGCTTGTAGGCTTTTCCAAGTAAGTGATTCTTATTCAATACATTGCCTTTTAATGATTATTTCACAGTTTCTGAATCCAAAAGGTAAGATTAAAAAAAAAAAATCTAAATAGGAGTGAGAAAATAGCCCTGACAGGCAGTTTTGAGTCCACATTTTTCAATCATTTCAAAGTATTACTAGCATTTTTCTCAAGAGTGTAATGTACAACAACTGCCAAGTTTTCCTTTTGCGATTACCAAAAGGACAGATACTAGAGTGAGCCATATTTCAGAACTGCAGGGATATTAAAATTGAACTGCTAAAAATGGCCCAGGAGGAATGAATAGCAATAAGACACCAATGTCATCTGTATACTGATTTGTGATGAATTTCCAAAAAGTTTAATGGTATGATGCTATGATATATAGGGGCTTCCTGAAAGTTAATAACTGTACGCTACCCACTTAGAAGACTGTAATGGGTGAAAGTAAGTGATCACAGATTATATATAAATAGGTGACTTCACTAATATAGTCAGAACATTCTGTGTGTTCCATATTGCTACTGTCTGTGATTAAAAAGTATAAAATTAAAAGGATTATGAAGAAACAAAGGTCAAATGTTACACAAATTCACGTAATTACACTTTTGGTAAGGCCTTTAGTTTGCCTTTTCATAGACAGGGACCTATATAGCTGAAAGGGAAAGTGTATGTGTTAATCACATTTCAGGGGCGAATTAATAACAGTCAGAGTCCCTAGATCCAGATTCAAGTGGGAGCAACAAAGTCTATTTGGAAGAACATATTGTCCTTGCCAATTACTATGTGGTCTGGCATTTATTTCCCCCATGGATTTTGTGCTTAAAGCGTCAACAGATATGAGGCACAGGATCTTGAATAAGAGTGACCCCTATCGACCTACAGTCTGGGTTCCTTTGGCCCAGTAATTTTTATGGCTGTGGCTGACAGCTTCTGGTTAGCAGCAAAGTACATAGCACAAAGAAAGCACTTTATAAATGTTTATTGAATGAAATGATAAAAAGATGAGTGAAAAAAACATGCCCCAGATCCTGGAATTACAAATAGATGGAGAAAGAGAAAGGAAATAAATATATTAATTACTTACCACATCCATTTATACATACATATTTTATGTTATTTAATTCCCCAAACAACTTGAGATGGTCAGTTTTACAGACAAGGAAACTGAAATGTACAGTTGTTAAATAATTTACCTAGAGTCACAGGAATGACAAGAAAAAGCTGAGTTTCAACCTTAGGCTGTCTGACTCCACCACTGTGTTCCTTTTCAGAATGTTGCACTAAAGCTAAAGTCGGAGGAGAAATATTTTCCATCTGTATCAAGGGTTTAGGAAGAAGAGGGCATGGAATCAGAAGAACCCTGACCTTCAGCCAGTTTCCTTCTCTTTTTCATAATTTGAAAGAATGAGGGAAAGTGGTAGCCTGCACCAGGTTTTCGCCATTTTCAGCCTGTTAATTCATCTCTGCAGCCTATATGTTTTGGCTCTAACATCATACATATTTTATCCTTAGAGGTGGTGCTATAGGTCTGCTTTGTTATCTGGCTGCCACTCTCTTCCCTGGCAAGGTGGCAAACCATGTACTGAATGTTGTTTCTGAATGGGTAATTTTCCTACATCCTTTATCCAAAAAGGGACACATAAAATGCCCAAGATAGTTATTGTCATCACTGCATCAGATTTGGCAGCTATAGAGTAAGGGGAAAGATCTGTGGTTTTCATTTCTAGGACACAAACATGGATATTTCTCTCTGTAGAGGGTGGCAGTGTTTTCTGTGCCTGTTGAGGATACACTTTGGTATTTCTGCATCTGGACTATTCCCCTAAAGAACGTGAATTGTACTGTGGAAATCCTGCTAGACTTATTTCCAAGTTCTGCAGGGCTCAGAGCACATCAAGAAAAACTTTTAAAGTCATGAGCCTCAAAGGACTGGCCGGAGTAAATGCTGTCTCTGTTTCTCCTAGGTAGTTGTCCTTTCAGTCATTTCATATGATATGCATAATTTAACAAGCAAGCTGACATATCCCTGCCATTCATTCCTCAGACTGCCCTAAGTTCTCTGTGGTGAGAGAGATAATGATAATAATGGATGGAAATTTTAGGTTATTCTTCTTCACATCCAGTGTTAAGACTGAAAGGAATTCAAAGGTGACCCTCAGTTCTCAAATCACACCAGGAATAGGACAATCAAATCAAAGGCTTGCAATTCCAATGTTATTTAGCCCAGCTTCCCCACTCAAGAGCATTGCTGGGAGCTTACCCCAGCCTCCTAGGCCCCCTTTCCGAATGTTCTGGGGTGACATGAGATGCCTGGGAGTGTAATGTGTGTGCAGGTGGGGTCACTTCTTGTCACCCACCAGTCCTCTACACTGTTCTCACAAATGCTGCTGAACCGTGACACTATTACTCTTATCCTGGCAGTGGTATTTCTCCAAAGCAAATAGAAGAATTTTTCCCAAGCTTGAATGGTCTGACCTTGAAGGGACTTCAGCCTTTTTTGAGTTTCTCAGAAGATAGCATCATTTTTACAATTTCATAGGAGCCTCTGACAAAAAATTTAAAACAAGAGCCTGGGGACTTGCCTGCAAGCTACTTGAATGACGATGACTGGTGGGAATCAGAAGCACCGTTCTCAGTCAACAACAAAAGGATGCCTCACCCAAGACAATTATTTTTTATGTTTTTTTGTTTTTTGCTTCTCATTGCACTTTTGTTTTTTTTTTTTAAACACCTTTATTGGAGTATAATTGCTTTACAGTGGTGTGTTAGCTTCTGCTTTATAACAAAGTGAATCAGCTATACATATACATATATCCCCATATCTACTCCCTCTTGGGTCTCCCTCCCACCCTCCCTATCCCACACCTTTGTGACCCCTCTGGTGGTCACAAAGCTGATCTCCCTGTGCTATGCACAAAAAAAAAACCAACCCAATCCAAAAATGGGCAGAAGACCTAAATAGATATTTCTCCAAAGAAGATATACAGATTGCCAACAAACACATGAAAGGATGCTCAACATCACTAATCATTAGAGAAACGCAAATCAAAACTACAATGACGTATCGCCTCACACCAGTCAGAATGGCCAACATCAAAAAATCTAAAAACAATAAATGCTGGAGAGGGTGTGGAGAACCCTCTTGCACTGTTGGTGGGAATGTAAATTGATACAGTCACTATGGAGAACAGTATAGAGGTTCCTTAAAAAACTAGAAATAGAACTACCATATGACTCAGCAGTCCCACTACTGGGCATATACCCTGAGAAAACCATAATTCAAAAAGAGTCATGTACCACAAGACATTTGTTTTTAGAGTCTATTCTACCTCAGAGTGATTCATCCAGCCTCCAATCTCCCAACTACCAAAACTGGTATATTTTCTCTCCCTGCTTTTCTTGAGATTCTTACTGTTAGTTCCAAAGTTCCCTTTGCTGATTTACTGAGAATGCCCTGAAAACTTTATGTAAATGTGTTCTTAGAAGTTAGGATCAATAGCCCTGTGATTCTAGAGGAATATGCAAATTAAGCTAATCTTGTAATGTTGGCCCTTGGTATTCTTGGGCTTCACATCTGTGGATGGTTATATTCATTGCACTGTGCCATTTTATATAAGGGACTTGAGCAGATTTTGTTATCCACAGGGACTCTTGGAAAAAATACCAAGGGACAACTGTGTTTAACTCCATGTGCACAAGAAATCCCCCACCACCATCTTACTAATTGGGAGGAAGCTTTTATAAATGGATGGATGCCCTCCACTCTGCCCCTAAGCTTCAGACATATCCCTTGCTATAAAGAGTGTGCAGAGTCACAGGACTGAGCTTTTCCTCCAGTAACTGAGGGATATTCATCCCTAGAACAGATGAGATAGTGAATTTTTAAAAAATGTTGTTAATGTGAATGCAGCATTATTAGAGTGCACTTTGAGTTTTAGATGGGTATTTTTCCTTTTGTTACCAAGGCTTTTCAAAAGATAAAATATACATATACTCTGTGGAGTATATGAAAGTTCAGTAAAATATGATAATGTTGCTTCACATGCTGTTCTCTTGGGTGTGATATCAGTAAGATGTTTTCCTCTGACAGTCTCTTATAATGGATGAAAATATTCCTTTTCATTGCATGCACAGTGCTGGTTTTGAGTCATATTATTGGAGTCATGTAATCTGCCTTTGAAATAGTGGTATTTGAAAAGCAAATTTAAAGCTTAGGACGTTTTTGCTTTATGTTCCTTGATGCCAATGTTAATAAACCTTTTTCTAGCTGCAAAGAAGAGAAATGACAGGCAAGTTTTTTTTGTTTTGTTTTTTAGTGGTTATACCATATGGGACACAGTAAATAAACTATGAAGGTAGCAGGATACATAGATAAAAAAGAACGTACTTGGACTCTGACAGTCCTTAAGCGAGTTACTTTATCTCCTTGAGCCTGTTTCCTGATCTATAAAGTGGAGTTAATATTAAAGAATTGTGGTGAAGATTCAAGATCAAGGTAGTTAAGTAGGAAGACGCTGGACTCACTTCCCCTCATGAACACATGAAAACTACAACTACATATAGAATGACTCTCAGTGAAATTGATATGAGAACTAACTGAACAAGTCTTCTACAACAAAGACTGTAGAGAAAGATCAACTTGGAGTCTGGTAGGAAGGGAGTAG
The DNA here is from genome assembly GCF_963455315.2 of Globicephala melas. NCBI lineage: Eukaryota > Metazoa > Chordata > Mammalia > Artiodactyla > Delphinidae > Globicephala > Globicephala melas. The sequence goes on from NC_083333.1 coordinate 57,482,546, forward strand.
AAGCAATCTGGCTGGGAACCACACCCCTAGTAGGTGGCACAGAAGAGGAGGGGAATATCAGAGGTTTAGGGACCCTCTCTGGGGAGAGAGGAGTTTAAGCTACATATTAAGCACCCCAAACCTGGGATCCAACACTGGGAAGATAAGCCCCTTTAGCTGGTTTGAAAACCAATGGGGCTTACCAGAGGGCTGTAAAGAACTGAGACTCCACTCTTAAAGAGTGAGGTCATACTTGTTTACTCTCAGTCACAAAGCAGAGACAGCAGATTGTAAACAGCCTGGGGCTCTGGTTAGCTTGGCAGGAATGTCCCAGCAGGGCTCTCAATCTGCTCCAGGTTCCTGCTCTAGCCCCTCTTGCTCAAGTGTTGCTCCCTACTAAGGTGGAGGCTGTCATTGTCAACGAGAGTGTCCACACTTGATGGAACAGAGACTGCTTGGACCCTGGTCCTGCCTCTGGCCAGAGTGGAGGCAGCCATTGTCAATGCATGCTTTGGCACACACACTCAGAAGAGACTGAGACTAGCTCCATGGCAGAGACCACCACCACCAGGGAGCCATGTCCCTGTGCACTCTAGGAGGGAGCAAGGCTAACTCCAGGGTGGAGACCACATCTCTGGACATCCAGGAGGGGGCAGAGCCATCTCAGTGTTGTGGCACCAATCCCTCTGGCTCCCATGCAGCCTCTAACCAAGGCTCACACAACTGAGGGGGGCTGGAGTGAAACCAACACAAAAGTACACCCCCAAGCCCTCAGGCCCTGACCACATCCCAAATCAAGACAGAGACTGCCATCATACCCAGGAGACACCCAACTCCCTCCCTTCTCCAACCCCTCAGGTTCTGCCCCCTCACCACCTATGAGGTGGTGACAGCCATTGAGCATAGGAGAAACCCTGTCTTGCAGCTGATTCTGATTCTAACCCCTCCAACTCCAGCCCTTCTTCCCACCCAAGAGGTTCTGCCAGAACACTCTGGGGGGAAGATGCTCTTCAAATCCAGCTCTTCCACCAAAGCCACTGAGTACACACAGACTGCATAGGGACATTCCCACACAAGGACATGTCCTCAAGACCAGAATAAGTATCTATTTCAACTAATTTCATAGAGAGGAAAAGTGAAATATAATGAGAAAACAGAGGACTATGTTTCAAACAAAAGAACAAGAAAAAAACACTTATTAAACAAAGGTAAGTAATTTGCCTGATAGAGTTCAAAGCAATAGTAATAAGAATGCTAATTGAACTGAGGGAAGAATAGTTGAAAACAGTCAGAATTTTAACAAACAAATAAAAAATAGTAAAAAAAGAATGAGTCATAACTGAATAAAACAATAACTGAAATGAAAAATACACTAGATGGACTTAACAGCAGATTAGGTGATACAGAACTTATAAGTGACCTGGAAGATAGAATGATGGAAATCAGCCAATCAGAACAGCAAACAGAAAAATAAAAAATAAAAATTTAGAATAATTTAAGGGACCACTGGGATAACATCAAGCATAATAACATTTGCATTATAGGGGTTCCAGAAGGAGAAAAGAGAAAATGCATTTGATGAAATTATGGCTGAAAACTTCACAAACCCAAAGAAGGAAAAAAATATCCAGGTACAGGAAGCACAGAGAGTACAAAACAAGGTGAACCCAAAGAGACCCACACCAAGACATTTTATAATTAAAATGGCAAAATTTAAGAAGAGAATTCTAAAGGCAACAATACATACAAGTGTGACAAGAGTCACATACAAGTGAACCCCCATAAGGCTATCAGCTAATACTCCAGCAGAAACTTTACAGACCAGAAGGGGGTGGCATGATGTATATAAAGTGCTGAAAGGGAAAGCTGTACTACTTAGGATACTCTAAGTTACAGTGAGGTTATCATTCAGAATTGAAGGAGAGATAAACAGTTTCTTAGAAAAGCAAGAACTCAGAGCATTTATCAGTATTTAACCACAATGTTAAAGGGTCTTCTTTAAGTTAAAAAAAGAAAGGCTACAAAAAGAAATAAGAAATTATAGGAGGGGAAAAATCCCACTGGTAAAGACAAATATATAGTAAAGGCTGTGGATCAACCACTTAAATAAGCTAGTATAAAAGTTAAAAGACAAAAATTGTAAAAGCAACTGTAACAACAATAAACAGTTAAGGGATAGATATGAAGATGTAAAATATGACATCAAAAACACAAGATGTGAAGGAGCAGTAAAAAAAAAATGTAAAGCTTTTAGAATGTGTTTGAACTTAAATGACTATTAGTTTAAAATAAGTAGATATAATTTTATGTTAACATATATGAACTTCATAGTAACTGCAAATCAAAGACCTATAACAGATATACAAAAACTAGTGAGAAAGTAGCACAAACATAACACTAAATAAAATCCTCAAACCACAATGGAAGACACTAAAAGAAGAAAAGAAAAGAACTACAAAAACAATCAGAAAACAAATAACAAAATTGCAATAAGTACATACCTTTCAATTATCACTTTAAATGTCAATGGACTAAATGCCACAATTAAAAGATATAGGGTCTCTGATTGGATAAAAAAGACTCAACTATATGCTGCCTACAAGAGACTCACTTCAGAGCTAAAGACACACAAAGACTGAAGGTAAGGGAATAGAAAAAGATAATCCATGCAAAGGGAAATGAAAAAAAAGCTGGGGTAGCAACTTATATCAGACAAAGTAGACTTTAAAACAAAGTTTATAATAAAAGACAAAGAAGGGCATTATAGAATAATAAAGAGATCAATAGAAAAGTGGACATAAGGTTCTTAAACATATATGTACCTAATATAGGAGTACCTAAATATAAAAGCAAATATTAACAGACATAGAAGGAGAAATTGACAATAATACAATAATACTAGGGGGCTTTAACACCACACTTACATCAATGGACAGATAATCTAGACAGGACATCAATAAGGAAAGAGTAGCCTTAAATGACACATTAGACCAGTTGGATTGAACAGGACATTCCATCCGAAAACCACAGAATACACGTTCTTTTCAAGTGTACATAGAACGTTCTCCAGAATAGATCACATGTTAGGCCACAAAATGAGTCTCAACAAATTTAAGAGGATAGAAATTTTTCTCAACCACAACGGTAAACTAGAAATCAATTACAGACAGAAAAAATGGGAAAAACACACACATGTGGAGACTAAACAACATGCTACTATAAACCAATGGATCAATGAAGAAATCAAAGAGGAAATCAGAAAATACTGTGAGACCAATGAAAATAAAAACATAACTTTTCAAAATCTATGGGACATAACAAAAGTCATTCTCAGAGGGAAGATTATAATGATACAGGCCTACCTCAAGATGAGAAAAATCTCCAATAAACAACTTAACCTACTATCTAAAACAATTAGGACAATAAGAATAAGCAAAGACCAAAGTCAGCAGAAGGAAGGAAATAATGAAGATCGAAGAGGAAATATATAAAATAGAGACCAAAAAAATTTAAAATAGTAAAGGTCAATGAAACCAGGAGCTGGTTTTTTTGAAAGGTAAACAAAATTGGTAAACCTTTAGCCAGGCTCATCAAGAAGAGGACTCAAATAAACAAAATAATAAATGAAAGAAGAGAAATAACAACTGATTCCACAGAGATACAAAAATATGTTAGAGAAATATTATATGATATCACTTTTATGTGAAATCTAAAAAATACAAAAAAACTAGTGAATATAACAGAAAAGAAGCAGATTCACAGCCACAGAAAACAAACTACCGGTTACCAATGGGGAGAGAGAAGGGAGGAGGGGGACTATTGTGGTAGGGGTTTAAGAGGTACAAGCTATTATAAAATAAGCTATTAGGATATATTGTATAACATGGGGAATATAGCCAATATTTTATAATAACTATAAATGGAGAATAACCTTTAAAATTTTTGTAAGAGAATAATGTGAACAGTTATATGCCAGAAAATTGGACAACCTAGAAGAAATGGACAGATTTCTAGAATGATATGACCTGCCAAGACTGAATCAAGAAGAAACCAACATTAAAAACAAGTTAAAAAAAAAAAAACAGAAGAAATGAACAATTTGAACAGACCAATTACTAGTAATGAAACTGAATTTGTAATTTAAAAAATTTCCAGAAAACAAAAGTCCAAGACCAGAGAGCTTTGCAGGGGAATTCTACCAAAAATATAAAGAAGAGTTAATACTGACCGTTCTCAAACTATACCAAAAAGCTGAAGAGGAGGTAACACTGCCAAATTCATTCTATGAGACCACCATTATTCTAATACCAAACCGGACAAAGACACTACCACAAAAAGGAAATTACCGGCCAGTCCCCATGATGAATATGATGCAAAAATCCTCAACAAAATATTAACAAACTGAATTCAACAATACATAAGAAGGATAATACACCATGATCAAGAGGGCTCTATCCCAGGGATACATGGATGTTTTAATATCTGCAAATCAATCTTTGCGATACAACACATTAACAAAACAAATAATAAAAATCACATGATCATCTCAATAGATACCAAAAAAGCATTTGACAAAATTCAACATCCATTCATGATAAAAACTCTCAACAAAGTAGTTATAGAGGGAAAATATCTGAACATAATAAAGGGCATTTATGAAAAACACACAGCTAACATCACACTCAATGGTAAAAAAACTGAAAGCTTTTCCTCTAAAATCAGAAAGAAGACCAGAATGCTCACTCTTGCCATTTCTATTTAATATAGTATTGTAAGTTCTAGCCACAGCAATCAGGTAAGAAAAAGCATCCAAATTGGAAGGAAAGAAGTAAAACTGTCACTATTTGCTGATGATGTGATACTATGTATAGAAAACCCTAATGTCTCAACCAAAAAACTATTAGAACTAAAAATGAATTCAGTAAAATTACAGGATGCAAGATTAGAACACAGAAATCTGTTTCTTTTCTATACACTAATAATAAACTAACAGAAAGAGAAAACAAGCAAAATATAATATTTACAATTACATCAAAAATAATAAAATATCTAGGAATAAACTTAACCAAGGAGGTGAAAGACCTACACTCTGAAAACTATAAAACATTAATGAAGGAAATAGAAGATGATACAAAGAAATGGAAGGATATCTTATGTTCATAGATTAGAAGAATTAATACTGTTAAAATGCCCATACTACCCAAAGCAATCAGCAGATTTCATGCAATCCCTATCAAAATACCCATGGAATTTTCCACTGAATTAAAACAAACAATCCGAAAATTTGTACAGAACCACAAAAGACCCTACACTGCCAAAATAATCTTGAGAAAAAAAGAACATAGTGCTCAAAGCAATCTACAGATTCAATGCAATCCCTATCAAACTACCACTGGTGTTTTTCACAGAACTAGAACAAAAAATTTCACAATTTGTATGGAAACACAAAAGACCCTCAATAGCCAAAGCAATCTTGAGAAAGAAAAACAGAGCTGGAGAAATCAGGCTCTTGGACTTCAGACAATAATACAAAGCTAGAGTAATCAAGACTGTATGGTACTGGCATGAAAACAGGAATATAGATCAATGGAACAGGATAGAAATCCTAGAGATAAACCCACACACATATGATCACCTTATTTTTGATAAAGGAGGCAAAAATATATGATGGAGAAAAGAGAGCCTCTTCAATAAGTGGTGCTGGGAAAACTGGACAGCTACATGTAAAAGAATGTAATTAGAACACTCCCTAAAACCATACACAAAAATAAACTCAAAATGGATTAAAGACCTAAATGTAAGGCCAGACTCTATCAAACTCTTAGAGGAAAACATAGGCAGAACACTCTATGACATAAATCACAGCAAGATCCTTTTTGACCCACCTCCTAGAGAAATGGAAATAAATACAAAAATAAAGAAATGGGACCTAATGAAACTTAAAAGCTTTTGCACAGCAAAGGAAACCATAAACAAGATGAAAAGACAACCCTCAGAATGGGAGAAAATATTTGCAAATGAAGCAACTGACAAAGGATTAATCTACAAAATTTACAAGCAACTCATGCATCTCAATATCAAAAAAACAAACAACCCAATCCAAAAATGGGCAGAAGACCTAAATAGACATTTCTCCAAAGAAGATATACAGATTGCCAACAAACACATGAAAGAATGCTCACCATTATTAATCATTAGAGAAATGCAAATCAAAACTACAATGAGATATCATCTCACACTGGTCAGAATGGCCATCATCAAAAAATCTACAAACAATAAATGCTGGAGAGGGTGTGGAGAAAAGGGAACCTTCTTGCACTGTTGGTGGGAATGTAAATTGATACAGCCACTATGGAGAACAATATGGAGGTTCCTTAAAAAACTAAAAATAGAACTAGCATACGCCCCAGCAATCCCACTACTGGGCATCTACCCTGAGAAAACCATAATTCAAAAAGAGTCACGTACCACAATATTCATTGCAGCTCTATGTACAATAGCGAGGACATGGAAGCAACCTAAGTGTCCATCAACAGATGAATGGATAAAGAAGATGTGGCACATATATACAATGGAATATTACTCAGCCATGAAAAGAAACGAAACTGAGTTGTTTGTAGTGAGGTGGATGGACCTAGAGTCTGTCATACAGAGTGAAATAAGTCAGAAAGAGAAAAAGCAATACCATATGCTAACACATATATTTGAAATCTAAAAACAAAAAGAAAAAGATCATGAAGAACCTAGGGGCAAGACATGAGTAAAGATGCAGACCTACTAGAGAATAGACTTGAGGACATGGGGAAGGGGAAGGGAAAGCTGGGACAAAGTGAGAGAGTGGCATAGACATATATACACTGCCAAATGTAAAATAGTGGGAAGCAGCCACATAGCACAGGGAGACCAGATTGGTGCTTTGTGACCACCTAGAGGGGTGGAATATGGAGGGGGGTGGGTGGTGGCGGGAAGACGCAAGAGGGAAGAGATATGGGGACATATGTATATGTATAACTGATTCACTTTTATAAAGCAGAAACTAATACACCACTGTAAAGCAATTATACTCCAATAAAGATGTTAAAAAAAAAAAAGACCATAGTGGAGATATCATGCTACCTGTCTTCAGACCATACTAGAAAACTATAATAATTAAAACAGTATGTTATTGGTACAAAAACAGACACATAGATCAGTGGAACAGACACATAGAGAGCACAGAAATAAACCCACACACATATGGTCAATTGATCTACAACAAAGGAGGCAAAAATATACAATAGGGAAGACAGTCTTTTCAATAAGTGGTGTTGGGAAAACAGGACAGCTACATGTAAAAGGGTGAAATTAGAACATTTTCTCACATCATATAAAAAAATTATCTCAAAATGGATTAAAGACCTAAATGTATGACCAGAAAACATAAAACTCCTAGAAGAAAACATAGGCAGTACACTCTTTAACATAGGTCTTAGCAATATTTTTTTTAGATCTGTCTCCTCAGGCAAGGGAAGCAAAAGCAAAGATAAACAATTGGGATGTAATTAAAAGCTTTGCAGAGTAAAGGAAACCATCAACAAAGTGAAAGACAACCTACTGAATAGGAGATGATATTTGCAAGTGATATGTCTGATAAGGGATATATCTTTATCCAAATAAAGAGTTCATGTAACTCAATATCAAAAAAAAACAAACAACCCAATTAAAAAGTGGGCAGAAGACCTGAATAGAATTTTTTTTCAAAGAAGACATACAGATGGCTAACAGGCACATGAAAATATGCTCAACATCACTAATCATCATGGAAATGCAAATCAGAACCACAATGAGATATCACCTCACACCTGTCAGAATGGCTACTGACAAAAAGAATACAAATAATAAATGTTGATTAGGATGTGGAGAAAAAGGAACTCTAATCCATTGTTGTAGGAATATGTGTTGGTACAGTCACTGTGGAAAACAGTATGGGATTCCTCAAAAAATTAAAACTAGAACTACCATGTGATTTTTTTTTTTTTTTTTTTTTTTTTTTTACCATGTGATTTAACAATTCCACTCCTGGGTATAATGTCTGAAGAAAATGAAAACACTAACTCAAAAAGATATATATGCAGTCCAATGTTCACAGCAGCATTATTTACAATAGCCAAAATAGAAGCCTAAGTGTCCATTAACAGATGAATAGATAAAGAAGATGTGGTGTGTATATATATACATCAGCCTTAAAAAGAATGAAATTTTGCCATTTGCAACAACATGGATGAACTTGGAGTGTATTATGCTTAGTGAAGTAAGCCAGACAGAGAAAGACAAATACTATATGCTTTCACTTATATATGGAATCTGAAAAATAAAACAAATGAATGACTATAACAAAACAGAAACAGACTCATAGATACAGAGAACAAAGTTGCAGTTACCAGAAGGGATAGAGATAGGGGAGGGGAAAGGTAGGGTAAGGAGATTAAGAGGTCCAAACAACTACTTATTTTATTAAATAAGATAAAAAGATATAATGTACAGCATGGGGAATATGTTGTACTCATGAATCTAATGTAACTTTATAAATCAACTATATTTCAATTTTTTTTAAAAAAAGAATTTTGGTGAGGCTCATAGTTTATTGGAATCATCCCATTATTGCGCCTAGTATTTACATAGTGTTTCCATAATTTAATTTTAATTTAACAGAGAAATAACTGACCCTGGAAATTATTTCAGTAGAGGCTACCAGTGTAATAATATGCTCATGATTTAAAGTGAATGTTATTTATGCCATCAGTGTTACTGTACATTTTAGTCCACCAAAGAGATAAAAGATACTACCTATAACATGGTGAAATACATGGTAAATTACAAGCTTTGTGATGTAAGGGAGGAAAAAAATGTATATCTTTTTCCTTATGTCTTCCTAGGTTCTCCAGCAGGGGCCTTATAAGTTAGATTGACAGAAGATAGATTAACAAGACAAAAACAGACAGAAGCTTATTAACATGTGTGGAGCCTTTTAACACTTAGGAGTAGCCAGAATTGAGTAACTCAAAGGGGTGGTTAGAATTTGGAGTCTATATAACTTACCTAGTAGGGAAAAGAGAGGGGGAGAAAGGGAACTTATGGAAAAGCAAATGACTTGGGAAGGATAAATGGGCCCTTAGGATAATAGATGGGAGATATGGTAGTTTGTGACAGTGGTCTGTCTGGGTATGGTGCTGCTGCAAAGAGAAGATTAGGATTCTATGGGGTTACAACAATTGAGTTCTTTGGGGAGACTCTGCTTTTTGGCAGTTAAGAGATTTCAGGAACTCAAATGCATTCAGCTTAAAATAATTCTTATGTCAAAGTGGCATATTTTGAGTTGGCATGACCTGGTCCCCATCAATGATATCTATACTTTTTAATCTTAATGAAGTTCAGTCCTCATTTATTGTACAATCTGGCATATAATTTAACCATGTCTGGTGGTCTGCCTGCTTATCCCTGAGGCCACATATTATTTGGTTCATAGAAGGTGCCCAGTAAGTACACATTGAAAATTTTGGTTGGTGCTTGATTAATGTTTATTGTATTTAATTTGGTCTAGGATGACTAAAGTAGGTTAAATAAGAATATCCAGAAATGTGGTTGTTATCATAACTCCTATGGTTACCTCCAGAAAAAGACAAGTAGATAATTCAGAATTTTACTGATTGAACAAAATAATATCAATCATATCAAATGATTAGTGCTTAGCAGTAGACCAGCCAGACTTCCACTTGAGTTTCCAAACTCTTTTTGGTAGCTCATTACTATTTCATCCCAATCTTTTGAGTTCCTTCTGGATTGTTGGTTTGCATCATTCTAACCAGCAGTCTCAATTCAGTCCCCATTCATGCATGATATACATAGTGTTTGTTGCAATACACAGGGTTCACATAAGATGTCAACTAATGTATCTGGTAATGCTAGGCATAATGAATCACATCCTCTATTATTCACTTGGTTCAATTTTTTCACAATACTTTCCTGGGTCCCTAACTGTCCCAGGATCTGTTCATTGTCCACCAAACAGCAGGTAAATCTACTGAAAACTCTATATGCCATATATTGGAATAAACATCAGAGCTCCTATAAGTTACCCATTAAATTTGAATATGCAAATAATATCCCTGATCATTTCTCTCACTTAATCTTCAGAACAACTTTGTGAAGTAGTCAAGGCAGGGTATTGGCAGGTTATTGCCACAATAATGCTATTTAACAAGTAACTACAAAATCTTGATGATATAAAACATAAGCATGTGCTTCTTGCTCATTGGTCTTCAGGTCTGCTGGAGCAGGCCTCATTCAAGCTTCAAGTTAAGGTCAGATATGTTCTATGGCCCAGGCTGAGAGGGGAGCAACTACCTAGAAACGGTCCTTTTGGTTGAGATCAAAAGTTTTCAGGAGGGCAAGTAAAGCATATAATGCCACATAAGCCTTAGGGGCAAAACTAGCCCACTGTCACTTCCACCCATATTCCACTGGCCATGTTTGCATGTCCATCTGTAGCTTCCAACAAATTTTCTCCACTACCTAGGTTGCCTTTGAGAAAATTTCACATAAAACAATCCAAAGTTAACAAAGTGATAAATTGAAAGACCACAACTTACAGACCAAAAATTTTCCCCTTGCTCTAATCACAAATGTCTTTAAGATTCATTTAGCTTTTCAAAACTCAAATTTATGAGCAATTCAGCAGAAATATCTACCCTTAAATTGCTGCTGGTGTTTTGTAAAGGACACTGTGTCACTGGGTCTTCCTAAAGGAAGCCCTAGGTAAGAAATTCCTTTAATATTAAGTGCTAGGGAAAACCTTGCTTCCTCTGTACAATTGATGTGCTTTTTTCCTGCATGAGAATTGTGTGACTGTGTGGTTCATTTCCCTTTGAGTGTCAAGATTTTCAGAGCCAAGTTTTCACCTGTAATAAAATTAGTGGGACTTTATAACCCACTAAATTCCTCTCTGGATCCTGCTGTTCTATTCCAATTTTTTTTACTTGCTTTGACTCTTTGGTTATATGTAAGGTTATATACATTTATTTCTGTAAGCCATGTTAAGTCTTTTGTGGAATGAGGCAAGATAGAAGGAAGAATAAAACAGATAATAAAATAAAGCTTTGCACTGTCAAGTGTACCTAATTAAGAAGAGGGAAATCAGCTGGTCTGTTTTTCTGCTTTCTAGTTTTATTAATTACCATTGGTAGAAAGATATTTTGTTTATAATCAAAATTAAACTAAAACTTTGGAGATTAAGTTTTCTAAAAGAGCTTAAGGGTAGCATCAAAGGGGATTCAGTGCATTGTCTCTAAGGCTCCCCTCTGACACTATCCCCTCCCTAAGCCTCTCTTCTCCCCACCCTCCAGCCTGAACCCACAAAAGGATGTGAGCTTTTCTTTCGCCTGTTAATTTTTGTCACCCTGCTTCTGACTGCTGGGTCTGGTTTAAATAGCTTCAGTCACCAGGAATTGAAAAGAAGACATAACAGATATAAGCAGGAGGAGATGGATTAAGCAAAACAGTGCAACATTTTACTACATGTCTACAATTTCAAAAATTAAAGTGGAAAATATTCCCAGTTGCATACAGAGTGGAAGAAGGTGCAGTAGCTTCAAAGACTCAGTGCAGTTAAAATAGAGGAGGGGACTATGAGTTGGCCTGCAGGCTGTTGAGGAGAGGGATCTTTCTTACCACTCTTTTTACCTACTGCAGTTAACATCAATGAGATGAGCACATTGCACAAGACTGAATTCTATAAATCTCAGAGGTTCTGAATAGTCTCCTCAGAGAAGAGGATGCTTTTTCTGGGAAATCAAATTATAAAAATCTGAGCCTCCAGTTGACTATTAAATAAAAAACTATCAAAAGAACATCTGTAGAAGGTTCCCTGAAATGGGCTCTTTGTCCTTTGAATGGATGACTGGAAATTGACAGGTTCAGTCTCATCTCAACACTGTCATTTGTTCTTTATAAAAGGTGTGGCTTTTCATTTCTAGTATTTTGCATGCTTCTGAAGTGTCTTCCCATGTCTCAAAATAACTCAATAGAAAGAACAGAGGACACAATGTTTACCTCTTTTCAAACTGGTAGTGTTTACCTCTGAATTTAACCTGCTTTGTGTGGTTTTCAATCCCAGAAATCATGATAGGAAGCTCTATACTCAGTCTGGAGATAAATAGTAACTAATTCTGAAGGCCTGACCTCTAGTTCCAGAGAAGCTCGAACTACCTTCACTATAATTTTGCAAAACAGATTTTGTCTTGTTTTGTTTTTAACAGAGGCCAGGAAAGAGCTATCTCAGTACACCTTTTACCTTCTGTCTCACCTGTTACTAGGAAATGGCTACACATATATACTGATAGTAGAAAAGACAGCATGGCTGCTCTGAAAAGTTGTGTGTGCTTGTGCATGTTTTCACTTGAGTTATGGTCTTCCCTGAAATATAATGGAAGCTGTATCTCTGGCTTTTTCAGAGAACCAGATGAAGTCAAGTCAAAAAATTGGTTATGAAAGCCAAGGGCATTTTATTCAGTGAGAGTAGTCTATTTCACTAATGTCCTTGCATCAATATCAGATTAGCATAATCAGAGTTTGATTCTCTCTGCATTTGGACAGATGTCACAGGACATAGCTTTCCTAGTGATTTGGTAAAGTAGACTACTAAACACATCACTGGAATATGAGCTGTGATTCTGTGAGTTTTAATCCAGTGAATGCGACAGTAGTCATTTGGAAGATACAGCATCATTCTTTAACCAAATTGGCTTTTTATTTAGTAACTGAATTCGTATTTCTCAAATAGTCTGGAATGAAGATTTCCAATATACTCAACTACTTCTATTGGCTACCTCCCATTTTATTTTGTTGTAGAGCTAGGTAATACCAAAAGTGTCTAAAGTGGAAGTCAAGAAAAGTTGAATACTCTCAGAGGAAAATTCAGTTTCCTGACAAAATCTAATCTAGCAGGCAGGAGCTGTCAACATGATAAATATTCTAGTCTTTAATATTGGTTTACTTAGCAGGCCAGAAGAAAAGGAGAAATTAATTACATACTCAAAATTTGTTAATATGGTGTTGTTTGACTTTAAGCGACAGAGGCCAGGGAAATTCAAAGTTAAGATAGAAACCTCTCAAGCTGAGCTTGGGTCTGGACTCTCCAGGGGCCTTCTGATGTGTCGATGCCATCTAAGTAATTACACTGCCACACATGAGCTCTTCCAGGTTCTACATTTGTGAGGATGAGCTCTTTCGATTAATCCCTGTGCTTAGCTGCCTGTAAGTCTCATCTGGTGTCAGGTGCATGCAGAAGCAAGGGCAGTGTTTCAAATTGAACTTGATCTCAAGGTTATTAGTTAGAAATGCCTTCATGGTAGTGTCTGTGAGGCAGACAGCACTGGCTTTAAAATCTTGTAGAACTGGATCTGATACCAGTTCTACCACTTTATAATTAATTTGGCAACTATCTATTGAACACCTACTCTGTTCCAGGTACTGTTCTAGGCTCTGTACATATAGCTGAAAACCAGACAGATAAGGTTCCAGCACTGGTGGAGTTTACTTTTTAATGGAAGTATTGCAGGTCAGGTTCCCCAAGAAAGGACTCTGAGATGGACATTGGTGTGCAAAAGTTTATGTGAGAGGGATTGCAAGCTTAACTCTTATGTGGGAAAGGAAGGAAGAAAGAATGAGTAGAGGGAGAAGGTGGCCTGTGATGCAGTCTCAACAAAGGATGAAGGTGACCACATGGTGAGCTCTGAAGCTGGGATGGCCCTTCAGAATGGCCCCCCACTAAAGTGAGGGAGCTCTCACCTTTAGTCCAGTACATAACCAGTGGATGTGAGGGCTACCTGTGAAGGGAGCATGACCTTGGACAGGAGGCTCTTACCAGATAAAAGCAGTTCTGGCAGTTGAGGATTCCCAGTAGCTGTACTCACAGCAGTTGTGGGTGTACAAAAAGTGTATATATGAAGGCAGGGCAGCTAGAAAGGAATGGGGATCAAAATAAGCTTTGTTTTTCAGACAGGAGAAATTAGGACATATTTGTATGTTGATGGGAATAATCCAATTCACTTGTAATGTTAAGGAAAGATAAGTTACCTGTAGGTTTCAAGTCCTCCTTTAAGCAAGAGAAGGGGAGATCCAGTGTGAAAAACGAGATGCTGTCCATCAGTAGATAAAGGGCTAACTCAGTCCCATAGCTGGAGGGATGAGAAGGCTCTGGGTGTGGATGGAGCTGGGGGAGAATTCAGGGTTAGGGGAAGACGAAGTAGCTCTATATCTAATTGCTTTGCGTTATCAGTCAAATAATCAAGGGTATAAACTGAAAGTGAAAATGGGAATGGGAAATTTGAGGAGGGTGAGGAGAAGATATAAAATAGATATCCCTGAATATGTGATTGTGAATTGACCAAAGCAATATAATAGGGTTTCCACAGAGTGCTGAAGGCACACTGAGAGTTATGGTTACAAATGAAAATATAGCTGTATGTTTTTATCCAAATTCATTCGAGTTGGGGCAGGAACAAGGTAGACAGAGATCTAGTTCCAATTAACTATAGGGTGGGCCACGTGAGTGTGATAAAAGGAAAGAGGAGCAAAGGAATTAAGTTATGGGAAATGCACTGATTGTGGTGATGGACCATAGATTCTAGGTAAGTAAGAAGAGAAGCCAAGGAGTGCTAGAAATGCTACTTTCTAGCTGTGTAAGCCTTTGATTCCCTTGGCCAAAAATGAAAACGAAGTCCGCCCGACTAAACCAAGGGTCATTGAGACCTTACTCTGTGCCCCATGAGTTTAAATCCATTCTTAATTAATTCTCACAAAAACCCTGAGAGGTTGAGAGGAATTATCCCCCCTTGAGACCTGGTGTGAACTATTTACCCAAATATTTCTAACTCCATATCTAAGCTCCATTTTCTAATTCTGTAGTTGTCTCAATGCCACAGGGGAGAGTCAATTGCATTCGCTGGGGGACTGATGAATATCTTCTTATTTCCAACCTTAGAGCAAATCTTTAACCTTTACTTACCTTAATGGGGAGAATATAGAGAACTTACTTGCATCTTTGATTGCTGAGATTCTTCTGTTTCTCATAATTATCTATCACGCTGAACATAGGAGCAAACGAAACAGTCTTCTTAGAAGATTGGGAATATGTAAATATTACTTTTTAATGTTTTTAAATCTCTATGAGTAATGTGAAGTTTAGGGGAATTAAGTAATTCATCCAAGCATATTCAACTAGAAGGTGGAAGAACCAGGATCTGAAACCAGCTCTGAATAGGCAGAGAACTCCAAATCCATGTGGTTTATATTACATTCACTGCCTCCTATAGCCATGAGAAGTGGAAGGAGCCTAAGATAGAGGCCTGGTCATTAAGCCTGCCAATAGTAGAAGCAAAGAGGGGTTGGGGGTTAGAGAAGGCATTAACTGTCAGGCAAGCACTTAGTAAATAAGGAAACTGAGATAGAACTTGCTTCATGTATATATTGGAGACGCCAAAAGTACATTTTTTTTACATTCATTGCTATTTTATTTTAATTTTTATTGGAGTATAGTTGATTTACAATGTTATGTTAGTTTCAGATGAACAGCAAAGGGAATCAGTTATATATATATGTGTATATATATCTCCAGACTTTCTTAGATTCTTTCCCCATATAGGTTATTATAGAGTTTTGAATAGAGTTCCCTGTGCTATACAGTAGGTCCTTATTAGTTATCTATTTTATATATAGTAGTGTGCATGTGTCAATCCTAATCTCCCAACTTATCCCCCCCTTTCCTTCTGATAACCATGGTTGTTTTCTACATCTGTGACTCTATTTCTGTTTGTAAATAAGTTCATTTGTACCATTTCATACATTCCACATATAAGCGATATCATACGATATTTGTCTATCTCAGCCTGACTTACTTCACTCAGTATGACAATCTCTAGGCCCATCCATGTTGCTGCAAGCGGCATTATTTCATTCCTTTTTAGCACTGAGCAATATTCCATTGTATATACGTACCACATCTTCTTTATCCATTCTTCTGTTGATGAACATTTAGGTTGCTTTCATGTCTTGGCTATTGTAAATAGTGTTGCAATGAACATTGGGGTGCATGTATCTTTTCAAATTACAGTTTTCTCTGGATATATGCCCAAGAGTGGGATTGCTGGATCATATGGTAGCTCTATTCTTAGGTATTTGTTTTGTTTTGTTTTGTTTTGTTGCGGTACGTGGGCCTCTCACTGTTGTGGCCTCTCCCGTTGCAGAGCACAGGCTCCTGACGCGCAGACTCAGCGGCCATGGCTCACGGGCCTAGCTGCTCCATGGCATGTGGGATCTTCCCAGGCCGGGGCATGAACCCATGTCCCCTGCATCCGCAGGCAGACTGTCGACCACTGCACCACCAGGGAAGCCCCCTATTCTTAGTTTTTTAAGGAACCTCCATAATGTTCTCCATAGTGACCGTACCAATTTACATTCCCACAAACAGTGTAGTAGGGTTATCTTTTCTCCACACCCTCTCCAGCATTTATTATCTGCAGACTTTTTTTATGATGGCCATTCTGACTGGTGTGAGATGCTACCTCATTATTTGCATTTCTCTAATAATTAGTGATGGTGAGCATCTTTTCACGTGCCTGTTGGCTATCCGTATGTCTTCTTTGGAGAAATATCTATTTAGGTATCCTGCCCATTTCTGGATTTGGTTGTTGGTTTGTTTGATTGTTTTTTTTTTTTTTTCATATTGAGCTACATGAATTGTTTGTGCATTTTTGGAGATTAATCCCTTGTTGGTTTCTTTATTTGCAAATATTTTCTCCCATTCTGAGGGTTGTGTTTTTGTTTTGTTGATGGTTTCCTTTGTTGTGCAAAAGCTTTTAAGCTTAATCAGGTCCCATTTGTTTATTTTTGTTTTTATTTTCATTACTCTAGGAGGTGGCTCAAAAAAGATCTTGCTGCAATTTATGTCAGAGAGTGTTCTGCCTATGTTTTCCTCTAAGAGTTTTATAGTGTCTGGGTGTCTGGCCTTACATTTAGATCTTAAATCCATGTTAAGTTTATTTTTGTGTATGGTGTTAAGGAGTGTTCTAATTTAATTCTTTTGCATGTAGATGTCCAGTTTTCCCAGAACCACTTACAGAAGAGACTACTGTTTCTCCATACTTTGTCATAGATTAGGTGACCATAGTTTCATGGGTTTACCTCTGGACTCTCTATCCTGTTCCATTGATCTATATTTCTGTTTTTGTGCCAGTATCAAACTGTTTTGATTATTGTAGCTTTATAGTATAGTCTGAAGTCAGGGAGCATGATTCCTCCAGCTCCATTTTCTTTCTCAAGATTGCTTTGGCTATTCGGGATATTTTGTGTTTCCATACAAATTGTACAAATTTTTGTCCTAATTCTGTGAAAAATATCATTGGTCATTTGATAGGGATTGCATTGAATCTGTAGATTGCTTTGGGTAGTATAGTCGTTTTGACAATATTCATTTTTCCAATCCAAGAACATGGTATATCTCTCCATCTGCTGTGTTGTCTTTGATTTCTTTCATCAGCATCTTGTAGTTTTCTGAGTACAAGTCTTTTGTCTCCTTAGGTAGGTTTATTCCTAGGTATTTTATTCTTTTTCATGCAATAGTAAATGGGACTGTTTCTTTAATTTCTCTTTCGGATCTTTCATTGTTAATGTATAGGAATGCAAGAGATTTTCTGTGTAAATGGGCTCTAGTTGTTTTCTGGTGGTATCTTTAAGATTTCCTATGTATAGTATCATGTCATCTGCAAACAATGACAGTTTTACTTCTTCTTTCCAATTTGGATTGTTTTATTTCTTTTTCTTTTCTGATTGCTGTGGATAGGACTTCCAAAACTATGTTGAATAAAAGTGGTGATCGTAGACATCCTTGTTTTGTTCCTGATCTTGGAGGAAATGCTTTCAGTTTTTCACCATTGAGAATGATGTTTGCCATTGGTTTGTAGTATATGGCCTTTATTATGTTGAGGTAGATTCCCTCTATGCCCACTTTCTGGAGTTTTTTTTTTTTTTTTTTTTTTTTTAATCATAAATGGGTGTTGAATTTTGTCAAAAGCTCTGTCTGCATCTATTGATATGATCATGTGATTTTTATGCTTCAATTTGTTACTATGGTGTATAACATTGATTGATTTGCACATAATTGAAGAATCCTTGAATCCCTGGGATAAATCCCACTTGATCACAGTGTATGATCCTTTTAAAGTGTTGTTGGATTTGGTTTGCTAGCATTTTGTTGAGGATTTTTGCATATATGTTCATCAGTGATATAGGCCTGTTTTGTGATATCTTTGTCTGGTTTTGGTATCAGGGTGATTGTGGCCTCGTAGAATGAGCTTGGGGGTGTTCCTTCCTCTGCAATGTTTTGGAAGAGTTTCAGAAGTCTAGGTGTTAACTCTTCTCTAAATGCTTAAGAGAATTTGCCTGTGAAACCACCTGGTCTGGGACTTTTGTTTCTTGGAAGTTTTTTAATCACAGTTTCAATTTCAGTACTTGTGATTGGTCTGTTCATATTTTCTGTTTTTTCCTGGTTCAGTGTTGTAGGGTTGTACCTTTCTAAGAATTTGTCCATTTCTTCTAGGTTGTCCATTTTTTTGCTGTATAGTTGCTTGTCATAGTCTCTTATTATCCTTTGTATTTCTTTCTTATTTTTGGAATTTTATTTTATTTTTTTACAGCACATTCTTATTAGTTATCTATTTTATACATATTAGTGCATATATGTTAACCCCAATCTCAAATTCATCCCATCACACCACTCCTCCCGCCACTTTCCTTCTTGGTGTCCATATGTTTGTTCTCTACATCTGTGTCTCTATTTCTGTCCTGCAAACTAGTTCATCTGTACCATTATTCTAGGTTCCACATATATGCGTGAATATATGGTATTTGTTTTTCTCTTTCTGACTTCACTCTGTATGACAGTCTCTAGATCCATCCATATCTCTACAAATGACCCAATTTCGTTCCTTTTATGGCTGAGTAATATTCCATTGTATATATGTACCACATCTTCTTTATCCATTCATCTGTCAATGGGCATTTAGGTTTCTTCTATGACCTGGCTATTGTAAATAGTGCTGCAATGAACATTGGGGTGCATGTGTCTTTTTGAATTATTGTTTTCTTTGGATATATGCTCAGTAGTGGGATTGCTGGGTCACATGGTAATTCTATTTTTAGTTTTTTAAAGATCCTCCATACTGTTCTCCATAGTGGCTGTATCAATTTACATTCCCACCAACAGTGCAAGAGGGTTCCCTTTTCTCCACACTCTCTCCAGCATTTGTTGTTTGTAGATTTTCTGATGGATCCTTTGTATTTCTGTAGTGTCAGTTGTAACTTCTCCTTTTTTGTTTCTAATTTTATTGATTTCAGTCCTCTCCCTTTTTTTGTGTGATGAATCTGGCTAAAGGTTTATTAATTTTGTTTATCTTCTCAAAGAATCAGCTTTTAATTTCTTTTAATTGATCTTTGCTATTGTTTTTGTCATCTCTATTTCATTTATTTCTGCTCTATCTTTATGATTTTATTCTTTCTACTAACTTTGGATTTTGTTGTTCTTCTTTCTCTAGTTGCTTTAGGTTTTAGGTTAGTTTGGTTATCTGAGATTTTTCTTGTTTCCTGAGGTAAGACTGTATTGCTATAAACTTCCCTCTTAGAATTGCTTTTTCTGTATCACATAGGGTTTGGATCATTGTGTTTTCTTTTCATTTGTCTCTAGGTAGTTTTTGATTTCCTCTTTCATTTCTTCAGTGATCCATTGATTGTATAGTAACATATTGTTTAGACTCCATGTGTTTGTATTTTTTACAGTTTTTCTTCCTTTAATTTATTTTTAATCTCTTAACATTGTGGTCAGAAAAGATGCTGGATAGGATTTCAATTTTCCTGAATTTACTGAGGCTTGATTTGTGACGCAAGACGTGATCTATCCTGGAGAATGTCACATTTTCAGTTGAGAAGGAGGTTTATTCTGCTGCTTTTGGATGGAATGTCCTATAAATATCAATTAGGTTACCTGATCTAATGTGTCATTTGAGGCTTGTGTTTCCCTATTAATTTTCTGTCTGGATGATCTATCCATTGGTGTAAATAGGGTGTTAAAGTCCCCCACTAGTATTGTTTGAGTGTTGATTTGCATTTTATGGCTTTTACCATTTGCCTTATATATTGAGGTGCTCCTATGTTGGGTGTATATATGTTTAAAATTGTTATATCTTCTTCTTGGATTGATCACTTGATCATTATGTAGTGTCCTTCCTTGTCTCTTATAGCAGTCTTTCTTTTAAAGTCTGTTTTGTCTGATATGAGTGTTGTTACTCCAGCTTTCTTTTGATTTCCGTTTTCATGGAATATCTTTCTCCATCTGCTCACTTTCAGTCTGTATGTGTCCTTCAGTCTGAAGATGATCTCTTGTAGACAGCATATATGTGGGTCTTGTTTTTGTATCTATTCAGACAGTCCATGTCTTTTGGTTGGAGCATTTAATCCATTTACATTTAAGGTCGTTATTGGTATGTATGTTCTTATTGTCATTTTCTTAATTGTTTTGGGTTTGTTTTTGTAGGTCTTTTTTCCTCCCTTCCTTTTTTGTTCTCTTCTCTTGTGATTTGATGACCATCTTTAGTGTTGTGTTTGGGTTGATTTTACTTTTTTGTGTGTATATCTATTGTATCTATTGTAATTTTGTATCTATTGTAGTTTGTAGTATCTATTGTAGTTTTTTGTTTGCATTTCCCATGATGTTTTGATATAGCCGTGTATATATATAATATATATATACATATATATATTATATATATATATATATAATATATATACAAGGTTGTTTTAAGCTGCTGGTCTCAATTTCAAATGCAATTCCCATTTCCTGCATTTCTACTCTACTCTCCTCATGGTTGCTGAGTTTGATATCATATCCGTGTATGGATGACTTCCTGCTTAAACTGTATATTTGCTTTTACCAGTGTTTTTCCAGTTTCTGATTTTATTGTTTCTAGTTGTGACCTCTTTTTTCCCCACCTAGAGAAGTTCCTTTAGCATTTGATTCAAAGCTCATTTGGGGCTTCCCTGGTGGCGCAGTGGTTGAGAGTCCACCTGCCGATGCAGAGGACATGGGTTCGTGCCCCAGTCCGGGAGGATCCCACATGCCGCGAAGCAGCTGGGCCCGTGAGCCATGGCTGCTGAGCCTGCATGTCTGGAGCCTGTGCTCCGCAGCGGGAGAGGCCACAACAGTGAGAGGCCCGTGTACCACAAAACAGAAACAAAAACAAAGCTCATTTGGTGGTACTGAATTCTCTTAACTTTTGCTTGTCTGTAAAGCTTTTGATTTCTCCATGAAATCTGAATGAGAGCCTTGCTGGGTAGAGTATTCTTGGTTGTAGGTTTTTCCCTTTCATTACTTGAAATATATTATGCAACTCCATTCTGGCCTTCAAAGTTTCAGCTAAAAAAATCATCCAATAACCTTATGGCTATTCCCTTATATGTTGCTTTCCCAATTTGTTTTTAATATTTTTTCTTTGTATTTAATTTTTGTTAGTTTGATTAATATATGTCTTGGCATATTCCTCCTTCAGTTTATCCTGTATGGAACTCTGCACTTCCTGGACTTGGGTGAATATTTCCTATCTCATGTTAGGGAAGTTTTCAACTCTAATCTCTTCAAATAATTTCTGAGGACCTTTCTCTTTCTCTTCCTCTAATGAGACCCCTTTAATGCAAATGTTGCTGAACTTAATGTTGTCCCAGAGGTCTCTGAGACTGTCCTCATTTCTTTTCATTCTTTTTTCTTTATTCTGTTCCCTGGAAGTGATTTCCACCATTGTATCTTCCAGCTCACTTATCCATTCTTCTGCCTCAGTTATTCTGCAATTAATTCCTTCTAGTGTATTTTTCATTTCAGTTATTTTATTGTTCATCTTTGTTTGTTTGTTCCTTAGTTCATCTAGGTCTTTGTTAAGCATTTCTTGTATCTTCTCAATCTGAGCCTTCATTCTTTTTCTGAGATTTTGAATCATCTTTACTATCATTACTCTGAATTCTTTTTCAGGCAGATTGCCTATCTCCTCTTCATTTAGTTGTTCTTGTGGGCTTTTATCTTGCTCCTTCATATCAACATATTTCTCTGTCATCTCATTTTGTCTAACTTACTGTGTTTGTGGTCTCCTTTCTGCAGGCTGCAGGATCATAGTTCCTCCTGCTTCAGGTGTCTACTCCCTGGTGGGTGAGGTTGGTCCAGGGACTTGTGCAGTCTTCCTGGTGGGAGGGACTGGTGCCTACCCTCTGGTGGGTGGAGCTGGTCTTGTTCCTCTGGTGGGCAGGGCCATGTCAAGTGGTGTTTTTTGGGCTGTCTGTGAGATTATTCTGACTTTAGGCAGCTTGTCTGTTGATGGGTGGGGCTGTGTTCCTGTCTTGCTGGTTGTTTGGCCTGAGGCTTTCCAGCAATGGAGCCTGCAGGCTGTTGGGTGGGATCAGGTCTTGGGTGCTGAAATGGGGACCTCCAGGAGAGCCCAAACTGATTAATATTCCCTGGGACCTCTGCCACCTGTCCCTTTGAACCCACAGTGAGCTACAGCCAACCCCTGCCTCCCCAGGAGAACCTCTAATACCTCTAGGTATGTCTAGCCCAGGTTCCTATAGAGCTACTGCTTTGTGCTGGATCCCAGTGCATGTGAGACCTTGTGTGAGCCCTGCAAGGTGGTGTCTCTGTTTCCCCCAGCTCTGTGGAGCTCCTGCACTCAAGCTCACTGGCCTTGAAGGCTAAATGCTCTGGAGGTTCTCCTTCCTGATGCCAGACCCTCAGACTGTCTTGGAGGTCTATTTTTATGTGGGAACATCTGTGTGTAGCCTGGATGGGTTTAATTATATTTTTTTCTTTTTTTTTTTTTTTGTTTGGTGTGAAGGCTGTTTTTATTTTGGATGATTGCCACCTCTTTCCTCAGTGTATGCTGGCCATTATCCCTTTGATTGGGAGTTTGACTGGTGTTGTGGTGACCACAGCCTAAACTGGATATTGAGCAGGACCTCCCCTTTGCTTTGTGGGTGTCACTACCCTTTCAAGGGCATGGTCTGCAACCTTATGTTACAGTAGAGGCCCCCCGATCTGTTTCTTAGCTGTGCTTCTGATCTGCCATGTGAGGTAGATGGGACTGGAGCACTCCCACAGGGAGAGAAGCAACTGAGTATTCCTCCTCTGGAGTTGTTCACCTGTGGGTGTGCTTGTTGTGTCCCCTTTTGTCCATTGTGCAGGCTCACAAATTACACTGTTGTTGATACTCCTCTCGGTCCCACCTTAACCGTGGGTTATGCTGGCAATTTGTCCTGGTGACTCTCAGGCATTGTTTTCACCAGGTCACCAGCTCAGATCCACTGAAGTCAGGTCCCAGAACTGCAATAGTCATGCATCTGGACCCGTTGTAGGAGATACGGAGGCAGCTCAGACTCTGGCCTGGCCCAACTTCCATGTGTACATGCCCACAAAGCCCACAGTTGCTGAAGCCAGACCTGTCTCAGCTGCAGGAGCACTTGCTGTCCTTTCAGATGTTCCACAGGTGCTGAATTTAGGAAGCCATCAGTGGAGGTGTAACTCTGTGGTTCATGCAGCTGCGAGGAGAGATTTCAAGTCTTCTTCCTTAGCCACGTGGCCCCTGGGCCTCAGCTGTTTTTTCAGCCCCATCTCTGCATGTGAGCCACCCACCACCATCTGCTCCCAAGGCTGCCAGAGCACATGAGCCCGTCAAGTGGGAGGAGGTAAAGGCGGCAATCAGGGCATGCAGGCTGCACAGGCGGGACATGCCTGGGTGGCTATAGGTATGTGAGAGCCCACACGCAAGAGGAAACCAAGGTGGTGATCAGGGCAAGTAGGCTGCCGCGGCAGGAAGGGGCCACGGCACTGATCAGGGTGAGTGGGTCGCCCAGGTGGGGAGGGAGCAGAGGAGGCTATGACCAGGGACGCCCAAGCTACTCCAGTGTGAGCCTTCCCTGGGCCCTGCATGTGAGGAGAGAGGCTGCAGTGGTGGCCCTGCTCTTTGTGCATCACTCAACAATGGCACTTTGCTTCTATAGTGGCCCGCACTTCCTCCACGAGCATTCCTGGTTGCAGATTTCCTCATTCCTGTCCCTTCAGGCTGTCTCCTCACAGCCAACATCAGTTCTCCCCACCCCCAGATCTGCTATCCAAACTCTACATTACAGCACCCAGTCCCCATGCACACTTGTGGACACCTGTCTCAGACTGGAGTGTGCCGGGCCGTGTCACAGACCAGCTGTGTAAGTCTCACTCTGTCCTGCCTGCCACAGACCAGTTGCTGAGCTCTCCTCCGAGCCCCTGAAGCTCCGCTTCTGTCCCAGCTGATCTCACCGCTGGTGAGGGGGCTTCCCCGAATGTGAGACCCTCTCCTTTCTTTCAGCTCCCCCCAAGGGGCACAGGTCCCATCCACTTCCTCTCTTCCTTCTTCTTTCTTTCATCCTACCCATTTATACGGGGATCCTTCTTGTCCTTTTAGGTGTCTGAGGTTCTCTGCTAGAGTTTAGCAGGTCCTCTGTGAGAATTGTTCCATTTGTAGATGCATTCTTGATGCATTTGTGGGGAGAGATGAATTCCACATCCTCCTACTCCTCCTCCATCTTGACTGCTGCCATCATTACTCCAAAAGTACATTATTATATTGAGATTTTTGAGGTCTTTTTTATTACTTTGAAACTTTGTAATCTATAAAAAATATTGAATCACTGTGTTGTAACCTGAAACTAATATAATATTGTAAATCAACTATACTTTGGTAACAAAAGAAAGTGTATCTCATTTTTTTTTTCTGTCCCCTGGTTAAAAATCCCTAGAAAATATAAAAAGAGCTCTGGGCCTGCTTCATGAACAGAGGATAGATGAGCCTGAGAGACTCTTCTCTGCTGCAGTGAACAATTGACTGTACTCAGCCCAGAAGTAGGGAAGATGGTAGCTAAGATGCAAGGAGCAGGGCCAGAGGAGAAGAAAGATGGTGAGAGATGAGTAGGGGATTTGGACTAATGAGCCACTTTTGGAATAAGAACGATCTTTGATGTTTCTATGAATAGTTAGCCTCTTTTTCCACAATGGTCAAAGAAGAGATCAGAGGAAACAGTACTGACTTGGCCAACTTGAACTTGTAAGTTTGAAACACTAAAAGTTTTTCTATAACCATAGTTTACATGTACTTAAGGTGAAGAAAACATCTCAGTTTGTCTGGACTGAAATTCCTGCATCTCAGAAACCCTCTCTGTCCCAGGCAAACCAGGATGGTTGGTCACCCTATGATGCATTCCAGATACACAGGAACCATACTTCTTTCAAATGTGGTAACTCCTGATTCCCCTATAAGTACACATATATATGTCAGGCCATTGAGTTCCCACTTTTGTGTAAAAGATATGCCAACCCTACTGCATCCAGGGAACCAAAAAATTTTCTCCTGCTTATATTTATCCAAGAAAGAATTAAGGCCTTGATAATATAAAATAGCTTATTACATTATTCTCTCTCCTTGGTGTTCTAAGAAATCCCTTCCTGCCAGAATATTTTGAGTTCTTTTCTCTTGCTCTTGAAAATATATTTTCCAACATAATGTAGATGGAGTACAACTGCTGGCTAATTAAGTTTTGACACACCACCATACTCTATGAGGTGGCTATACCATGCTTCATGTAGGAGGGGAAAAAATTAGAAAGAGAATAATCAGGTTTTCATTCCTTCTAACATAAGTATACTAATGCCATCTGTCACCTTCAGTGGAGGATGCTTCATGTTAGGAGGTAATGTTTTACTATGAATAATATGGATATAATTGCAATTTTCTCTTTAGGAATGTGTTTGGGGCTTGTTGGGAAGAGAGGAACAGTCCAACTTTACACTTCATGCATACACTGAGGACAAGAGGATAAGCATCTACTATATGCAGTGGTGGGGAGGGAGAGAATAAACCTTCAGTATGATAAGTAATAGTGAATCTATCAAATTATTATAATAAAGGTATAATCATTATCAAGTAGGCTACTTCCAATCAGCTCTGAAATCTATCCTCTGAATGTCCAAGGCTTTGAGGAAATAGAACATTTCTCAGTTTCTAGTAGAGGGTTGCAAAGAAACTCTCCTTTGAACCAAAAGTATAGATCATATGCTTTTACAACACTAATTACCCTTTGCCACATTTATCACAGTTCTGTTTTAATATGTCTGTTTTAATATAAGTCTGTTTTATTCATTCTCTCTTCTCCATTAGATGATAATCCTTGAAGATAAAGATCAAGTGTTCTTTACTATATATCCCCAGAACCCAACACAAAGAATGGCAACAAGAAGGCACTTGATGAATATTTGTTGAATGAACAAGTGGATGAGTGAGGAGCAACATGTCCCTCTTCAGAGAGGCTATGACACCTCATTATGTCTCTTTCACATCACTCTTCCCACTGTACTATACTTTTAGATTTAATTGTCTGCTTCCCCACTATAGGCTGCCTGAAAGCCACCATCACTGAATCCCCAGGACTTTCATAGTACGTGGCATGCAATAAATGAGTCCTGCATGAATGGCTGAATAAAAGAGTATGATACATCTGATATTCCTTTGATTTTTCTGAGAGTTGTAATATGCCGAATTTAGAGTGGGCATTACACAGAACTTTCATCCATCAATATTTTAGATAGCCATAGCCTGATAAGCTTTTCTTCCCTGCCAGGAGTAATCAGAACTCTGCGTAGATAGCTGTTGTCATTAAAGAGAGCACTGAATTAAGAGTTGAGGTCAGATTCCATTGTCACATATTTACAAGCTATTTTGTGGTCTTGGCAGGTAACTATTCTCATTGTCCCTGATTTTCTGTAACATGGGCATTAATATTGCCTGGTGTCCTAATCTCTTAAGGCTCTTGTGAGGAACAAGTGAAAAGAGATGAAAGAATAAATCACCATGGACACCTGAGGTGACTTATTTCCTCACTTTATGATTCACCAGAGGCATCTTTCCATTTCTGTGCAGTCTATAAATATGTTCTTCTTTTGGTGAACTATAAAATAGGGCCTCCAAGGAAGAACAGTAGGAAATGCCTTTCTACCTGATGAAGACCAAAATCTAACCTAGGTTTCCTGGAGACCCCAAAAGACCTTTTGAGAACAAATATTGCCTAGTTAGTCATCTCCAGGAAAGAAAGTCCACATTGCTTGTTTATTTTAAATACAGTTTTGTGTTTTTCCATAGTAAAAGTAACAAGGGCTTATAAGAGACAATCAAGAAATAAAGAAAAGAAATAAGAAAAAAGCACACACAGTCCCATCTTTGAGAATCAACCACCTTTAATATTATACTGTATTTCTCTCCAATATTTTTCAGTAAGTAGTTTTTCTCTTGCAAAAGATAAAATTTTATATCTTACTTTTTTCATTTCTTCACTTTATTATAAACTCTCAATAATGTCACCTTATGCTGACTGGATAACTCAGCTTCAGATTAACTCAGAATATTGTGACTATGAAACGAGAGAGTGAGTCTATTCCTAAGGATTAGTGTAGGCTCCTTCTATCATCAAAGATGACATCATCATCATAATTATTAAGATATCTGTAGTTTACTTAATGTTCTCTTATCTTGAACATGTAACATATTTCTGAATTTTGGATGTTAGGAATAAGTTCCTAAATGCTAACTCCTTCCCTAATAGAGTAGTCCAAAATACTAAGTTGTCATTTAACTGTTGTTTTGTCATGATTATTTGAAACCTCCCCAAATGCAAGGAACATAAGATTTTAAAAAATAATGTGCTAATAATTCTTTTTCTCCTTTAGTCTTTCCGAACTGGACTAGCAAGCAGTGTACATGTGTATTATAGCTGAGATATCAGAAAGCCAGTGAGAATTTACCAAATTCTTGTCGCTCATGTTCATAAGTGTGTCTGTTGACATTTGTAGCTTAGGGCATTTATCCTTTTAGTAGACCTTTACCTTCTCGTCATCATAATTCCCAAGCAACACTAAATAGAAGCTGGCTCTATGCTGGGCCCTCATTGTACATGCAGAGCGGCTAGATAGTTCCTGTCTGCCTGGGTCCTATAAGGTGTTTTGGGGACCAGACTAAAGCAGAAAGGGTATTCATAGAGGTAGTATACAAGTAGTTAAGCACATGGACTCTGGATTCACATGGGACCCTAGTTCTGCTACTTTTTAGCTGTATGGCCTTGAGTAAGTTACTTAACCTTTCTAAGCTTCTTTTGCTGATGTCTATGATAGGGGTAATAGCAGTACTTCCCTCATAAGATTACGAGGATTTGTAACCATATTATATGTGAAGTGTTCATTGCAATGTCTGGTACATGAACATGCTCAACAAATATTAGCCCCTCTTGTTATCATCATCAGTATCATTCCCTCTCCTTCTCCTTTTCTGTCTCCTGCTCTAGGTGGCCTGAAGCAACATTTATGGGACAGAACATCACTTATGATCAAGGAGAGGAACTGAGATGGTAGCCTAGAAAGTGGTAGCAAGCATGAAATCTTAAACTTGAGATAAGGCTGATCATAAGAACGTGAGTGAAGGCATCTGTCTTAGGATAGATGGATAGAGTAGCCCAGGTTGTAGAAAGATGTTTAAGACCCAGTTTATGAAAAGTGTGAGAACTTTACATCAAAGGTCTATTTTTTTCTGGCTTTTATTTGGCCCCAGACAAAGGGTGAATCTATTAGCCAAAAAGTCCACTCTTCACTTGATACTATCCATTTGTGGCTTTAAAAAAAAAGAGAGAGAGAGAGAGAGAGAGAGAGAGAGGAATAGAGT
This sequence comes from Globicephala melas, assembly GCF_963455315.2. NCBI lineage: Eukaryota > Metazoa > Chordata > Mammalia > Artiodactyla > Delphinidae > Globicephala > Globicephala melas. The sequence continues at coordinate 57,511,381 of NC_083333.1, forward strand.
TAAGAGAGATAGGGATAGATACATAGATAGATGATAGATAAGACTCAGAATTGACAAAACACAAACTGTTTCACGTAAGCATAACTAGGAAGTGATACCTTTATATGATACATATAGGTTAGAGCTCACTTTGTCTTAGATTTGTAGTATGGTATAAATAATAATTCTATTGTTCTTTAATGCACGATCTAGCCAGATATGGCATATACAACATATACATGGGTGGTATAAGATATATGTGAGCTGTCTAGGGAAGACATCTGATATGAGGAGCTTTACTCCAGATTGACTGAGAAAGAGAAGAGTAGATACACCACCCCATGAGACAGAAACACTGAAGGAAAAACAATCAGTGGTGTCTCTCTCTGTGTTTTTTGTTTGTTTGTTTGTTTTGTTTTGTTTTGTTTTATTCTGGATGAGGAGCAGAAACTATGGGTTGAGTTTCTTTCTGTATATCAGAGACCAATAAAGCCCATACGTCTCTTAACCATAAAGGAAACCAATTTGTAAAGAATAGTTTTTGCTGCTTGATTTTAACTAGATTAATTTGTAGAGGTTCTTTTCATTCTCACTTGCCATTGGTTGTAGGCAAGGGCAGTCGAAGTAAATATTTGTAATCAGGGACCTGAGTTTCCAATATTTTAGCTCCTGATTTTTCACTTATTACAAAATTACATGTCATGAGCTTGGTGTTCTCTGTGACTTTTTTTGCTGATGTGGAAGAGTGGAAGAGAATGGACTATACACTCAGACAGACCTTGGTTTAAATATCAACTTTGGTGCTTAATAGCTTTGTGACCTTGGGGAAATTTTGAACTTCTATAAACCTCAGTTTTGTCCTCTGTACCTCATGGGATAGCTTAAAGTGAGTATTAAATAAATAATAATCATAAAGAACTTAGCAAAATATATGGAAAGTACTAAGCACTCATTAGAGGGTAGTTATGATTTTTACTATTAGTATTCCCATAATTATATCAAATTACTATCACTATTACATATATTATTTTCATTACTGTTATTATTATTCTTTATAATTCTGTGATCTGGTTCTCCGATCTCTCCAAAGATCTTATGACAGCTAAAAGTATAAGCTCTTACTAGACAGTAGCTACAAAGCTCTCTTTAACATTCGTTTAGAATGTCTACTACCTGTAGATGACTTAGTAAGTGTGTGTTCTACATAATAAAGATGACAACACTGTAACCATTCAATGATTCAAGGATGCAGGAAATGTCTAGGGGAGATTAGGATTTCACTGAGATTCCAACCAAGAGATTTGGAATGCTACCAGGATTTGGAAATAATCATCACATCAATGTCATCCCCTTCTGCAGTGTGGGCAGAGAGGACTATTTTTAGTGACTAGAAGGTGATGGAGGTGGGAAGACAGTATTTCCTGATTAGGTTGGTAATTGCTCACAGTTTATTCAACATTACTGTTGAATTAGTATTGAAAAGGTAATTTCATGCTTCATGAAGTGGCAAATTTGATTTGTATGCTGGGAAAGCAAGGGAACAAATGTGACATTAACAGTAATAACTACATCCACCCTAAAACAAGGCAAGGTAAACATTTCACATCACTTTGGCATGAAGCATGCTTTCCCTTACCACTTTTAATAGACTAAGGACAGGACATCCTAAGATAACAGTAGTCCTTTTGGAATTTGTTGGCCTGATTTTTTTCTAAGTAATAAATTATTGCCTTCTGTTTGTTCTGCTAAATAAGAAATTTGTCACATGCTAACATAAACAAATGAATTGCTCATATTTACTTATATGTAGGTATGAATAAGCTAGAAACATTCTCTGCATCTCCATGTTGTCACCATACTCTGTCGAGCTTTGATCATGGCTTTGAATTAAGAGCTTCAGTCCTTGAGGAAGGAGTTGGTAGGAGAACAGATTTGCCCCCTGACCATTAATTCCTTTATTCTTCACTTTGTACATGTGGGTAGTGATTTTTTTTTTCAATGATGTTACTTCTATGGATGTTTCTGTCTGAAGAACTTTACTTGGACTCACTAATGTTTTCTCAAAGAAGGAGGACTTTGCTCCTCCTTGGGACTAAACTAATGAATGACTGTGGTCAGTTTCAGAAGCAGCCTTACACATTAATCATGGTGTTTATCGTGGGTAGAATTTTGACATCATTTGCACCAATGCTTCATATAAAGCCCCAGGAGAAATTTCTGTTAGATCAAAGTGCCTGGGGAAATGGTACCTCTTGAGAGTATAGCAGCTGTTTTGCATGGTTTTTATGGTTTCTGTGACCATTATATTGGTTATGTTTTCCTTCTTGCTTTGAGCACTAGGAGGCTCAGTGTTGGATTTATAGCCCACTTAGCCCAGGATTGATGTGAACTCATCTAGCCATTGTGTCCTCTTACTACTATAACCTTGTCTTGCTTCCACCTTAATTAAATTATTTTTGTTAGTTTTTTGAATTTCAAAAGTAATGTTACATATTTAGATAAAACAACAAAAACAACAAAGAGTTGTAATAAGTCCCAGGTGTCACTCTCTAGGGAAAGTCATTTTTGCTAGTTCAGCAGTGTATTTCCTTTCAGACGTAATATAATAAATATATTATTTATGTATAACACATAGATATACATAATATATGTACATATATACATACACACATATGTGTGTATGTGCACACACACACATGCACTCTTTTCTTAACTCAGAAGTATGTTCTTCCATGGCATTTCACAAAGATCTGCATGATTTTTTAATTTTTTTTTTTTTTTTGGCGGTACACTGGCCTCTCATTGTTTTGGCCTCTCCCCTTGCGGAGCACAGGCTCCGGACGCACAGGCTCAGCGGCCATGGCTCACGGGCCTAGCCGCTCCACGGCATGTGGGATCTTCCCGGACCGGGGCACGAACCTGTGTCCCCTGCATCGGCAGGCAGACTCTCAACCACTGTGACACCAGGGAAGCCCTGCATTATTTTTAAAAGTTGCTTAGTATTGTGTGGTATAGCTGGACTGTACTTTATCTGGCCATTCTATTGTCAGAATTGAAGTTATCTTCAGTTATTCTCTCTTCAAATAATCATACAATGAGTATACTTGCAGGATAGATTCCTAGAGGTAATCTTGCTATTTCAAAAGATCTATGTTTTAAAATTTTTGGTAAGTCCTTCTAAATTTCTCTCCAAAAAAAAAATATATATCTGCCAAAAAGTATATGAATGTTTGTTTCCCCACATCCTAACCAAACTGATTATTGGCAGACATATATATTTTTTCAATCTAATGGATAAAAATTGTCTCTTGTTGGATTTGGAACAAATGAAAATATCTCTGAGTACAAGGACCAAGTCCTCCTTGGAGCCGACACTCTTTCTCCCCAGCATCCAGATCCTGGGACACTATGTGTTCAAAACTGGCTATAGTAGGCATTCCCGTCAGGGAACTGAAGCCCAGGAGGTCTCAAGGCCAAGGTCACAGTAGCTCCTAAGTGCAGGAGTGGATAAAGAAGACAGCAAAAGGGACAGAAGTCTACTTGCCACAGACTTTCCCTCACTTCCAGAAAATAAAAATGTTCCAGAAAACAAAACAAAACAAAACGAAAAAACATCTCTTGTTTCAACATGCATTTCTCCCATTACCAGCATGAACATCTGTTGCAATGTTTAATGGCCAATTCTATTCCTTCCTGGGTAAGTTGCCATTTCTTTATTGGCTTTTTTCCTTCTTAACTTATAGGTTCTCTTTGTATGTTATGAGTGCTAAACCTTTATTAACTAGACTGCAAATGTTTTTCTCCTCCTTCTTTTAAGCAATCAATGGGTTTTTCTACATAAAACGTTTAATTTTTTGTTACCAAAGTTGAGAGTCTTTATCATTTTAATGTTTCACGTTTTATAAAGAGTTCTCATTTTTCCTCATTTCCAAGAAGTCTGCAAGATCAATTTTTATTTCCTCTTTACATGAAATTTTATGTATATGAGTCCTTAAAAAATGTCTGAAGATTTTTATTTTCCTTTACTTTTTTTTTGTTGTTGTCATTGTTACACTTGCACCATCCTCAGAGAATGTAATTTGTAAGACTTGAGATTTTGTGTATTTATTGAGAGTTTCTTTATGGCCTAGTATGTGATCAATTTTTTAAACTATTTCATAGTCAGCTAAAAAGAGTGCATAGTTCAGGGTGTCTGAAACAAAGTCCAGGTTTTTTTCCCCTTCCTTTCTTTCTTTCACGCCTTTTCCCTCTTCCCTCTGTTCCTTCTTTTCATCTCTGCCTCTCCTCTCCTCATTCTTTCTAGACTGTTAACTATGTTATTCAAATCCTCTAGATCCTTACTTTTGTGACTATAGTATTCAATTAAAAAAATCTTCCAGTTTTTTAAATAAAATTCTCCTTTTGTTGTCCTTAATTTTTAAATGTATTGTTATGGGTATTAACGTTCACAGGTGTTATATTATTAGAACACATGTTTTTATCAGTATACTCTTTTTTGTATATAATGCTTTTTGTCTTGAATTCTACTTTGTCTGTAACTCCCAAGTGTTTGTTGTACTGGCATTGGCCTCATAAATCTTAGTCCATTCCTTTATTTTTAACTTTTTGTGGTTTTATTTTCTCTTTAAACAAATATGATTATATTGTTTTGTTTATTTGTTTCCCCCACTCCAACTGAGTCCTTTAAGTAAAAAAATTCAACTGATATTCAGTCATTATAATGTCTGATATGCTTGTTATTTCATGTTTTTTCATACTTTATCATATTTTATTGGTTATTTTTTCATTTTACATTTTAGTAGTTTGAAAGTTCCACGTTATATTTTTGTTCTTCTAATGGTTATCCTTAAACTCTTCACAAACAGAAATTATTTTCCTTTCTCCATAAAAATGGAGCAGTACCTACAGCCACCTTACTTAAAATAAGAGCTGTGTAACCAGGTATTTTACATCATTCCTTTATTTCTTCCTTACTACTTCCTATGTACTGTTAAAATTATCTTGAATTTTGGTTCCAGGTCATTAAGTTTTCACTTTGTGCCTCTTCTGTTTTATGAATACCTACTTAACAGTTCCATTAAATTTCACTGCCATATTTTCAACAATTACTTAGTATTAACTCAGTTTTACTGATATCGTTGCTTTTTTTATTGGTATGCTATGTATTTCTGTTTCTCAGCTTTATTTTGCTGAAGTACAACCAAAAATTTTATCTTTTTTGAAGTTTTGTTTTCAGAAAGGCTATGTGGTTGGTAAAATCTCCGAGTTCTTATATATCTAAAAATGTAATTTCACCCCTGCTTCATACTTTAATGATAGGACTCAAATTTCAAAATGTATTTCCTTAGGTCTTTTTAGGCATTGGTCATTGTTCTCCTGCTTTCTGGATTATAGATGAGAAGTTCGAGGCTAGGAACTAAAGTCATGGGTTTCAGAAATAGGCAACCTAAGTTTTTTTGTTTTTTGTTTTTTTTTTTGTTTTTTTTTTTTGTGGTACGCGGGCCTCTCACCATTGTGGCCTCTCCCGTTGCAGAACACAGGCTCCGGATGCGCAGGCTCAGCGGCCATGGCTCACGGGTCCAGCTGCTCTGCGGCATGTAGGGATCTTCCCGGACCGGAGCACGAACCCGTGTCCCCTGAATCGGCAGGCGGACTCTCAACCGCTGCGCCACCAGGGAAGCCCCAACCTAAGTTTTAATTCCACATCTACTACTTACCGTCTGTATGACTGCTTAACTTCAGTGTGGCTCTGCTTCCTCATGCATATATACATACATATATGTGTATATATATATATATACACACACACATATATATATAATTATATACATAATTATATATAATTATATTTTATATATTTTATATATATATATATATAAGCTTATGGTACAGGGTCCTTGCATGGTGAAAGTTAAAGTAAAATCCTTAGCACAAATAAATAATGGACTTTGTGATGAGAATGATTACAGTTCCTTTATACTAACCTTATATATTTTTTCCCTCTGGAAGCTTATAGGATTTTTCTTTATACTTGAGGATCCCAATTTTCTACAATTCTGCCATAGAGGACTCAGTTGGCTTTTTTCTCTGAAACTCTTTTCAACTCCGAGACATTTCTTCTATTTATTTGGTCACATCCTACCCTCTAAACATATGTGTTTCTTTTATTCTTCCTATACAGCTATTGTGTCTGCTGAATCTGTTCTCCATGTATATTAATTCCCTATTGCTGCTATAACAAACTACAACAAAACAAATGTCTTATTTTATTCTGGAGGTCTGAAGTCTGAAATTGGCTTCCTTGGGCGAAGATCAAGGTGTCAGCAGAATGACATTTATTCTGTAGGCTCTAGGGGAGAAGTTACTCATTTGCCTTCTCCATCTTCTAGAGGCTACCTCCATTCCTTGGTTCGTGGCCCCTCCCTTTATCCTCAAAGTTAGCAGCACAGCATCTTTAAATCTCTCTCTGGCTTGTCTATTCTTTCCTTGCTCTTTCACTTATAAGGGCCCATGTTGAACCCACATTGAACCCACCTGAATAACCCAAGATAGTGTCCCCATCTTAAGATCCTTAACTTAATCACATCTGCAAAGTTTATTTGCCATGGAAGGTAACTTATTCACCATTTTTAGGGGGTAGATATGGGCATCTTTTTAAGGGTCATTATTCTGCCTAACAAACCACTCTCTGCTTTTTTTATAAAGACCACCTGTTTGGATTTTTACTTTGTTTTCTAAGCGAGTTCTTTGCCTTACTTTTCCAGATCTCAGAGATAGGCATATATTTTATTTCTGCAATATTTTTAATTTTCAAGAATTCTGATTCATCTTTTTTTAACTGGGAGGACACACAATTATCTATGAAAGATTCTAATTTTACTTGTTTTACAGTTTGTTTGTTTTTTTCTGTTTTATACATTAGCTCTTTTTCCTCGAAGATTTGTCTTTATTTATCCTATGAATCACTTTCAGACTGTTAATTTTCATTCAACATTAGTGATTAGGCTACTTGTTCATGCTTACAAATCTGGATCTAAATGAACAGGCTGATGCCTTGAGTTTGCCATTCTCATCACATGCAAAAATCATTGTCTCTCCAACAGGGAATGTATTCTGGTGACAGAAGCCCTGGCTCCTTTCAGAAGGGTGGGGACTAGTGACTGGGAAGTTTTTTTTAGGAGGTGTGGGGATTTACCCTTTAGTGACCCACCATGGTAACCAAAGTTACTTGGGAGCCCAGCACTATATCTTTTTGGACCCTAGTGCCCTCTCTGGGAGCCCCTCATTCACCCTACTCTATTCAGGGAGCCATTCTTTCAGCTTTACTCAGGGGAACAAATGCTGCATTAGCATTTTGAATGGTCCAGTTCTTTCAGGGATCTTTATTCAGTTATCTCTCAACTTTCTCCTGCTCCCTGATCTTGGGGTCCCTCCAGAATTTTGCTGGGAAAACTCATATTTTCTTGGTACCTTCTTTTCCCCATTGAGTACTGTGGGTTATTTAGCTTGTTAAGATTCTTAGTAAGTGATCTGTTGCCATCTGCCTTATACCCCTCAGAAATTTCTGAGTAGTCTGATCTGCCAATGGCAAGCTCCTTATACTTTTCCAGTGATGTTATTATTTTTTTCTTATTTTCATATATTATTTGAGTCATTTAACAGGATGTGAGTCAGGAGACATACATGGTCACCTATCTTGAACTGCAAAATTCTTTTATAAATTGTTTATTGTATTGCTGTGTGTTTTTATAAATTATAACAAACCTTTATGAAAATGTACAAATACATAAAAATGATATTGAAATATAGTAAATAGATTGATAGAAATTTTGATCTATTGACCTCACAAATATAGAATATCTGATTTTGTCTGAGACCCTGTGTTATTTGATCATTAACTTATTTACCAAACATATATATGCCTAGGACTATGTTATGCACCAGAGCTTTTGTTGTTGTTGTCTTTTTAAATAGCCTTTCTATTCTTCTTGGTATCTATTGTTCATAGGATTCAATTTTGCACTTTAGGTTCATGCAAATCTGAGCATTTAACATTCATTATATATTAGTAATTTATCTCATTCAGTAGTTGGTTAGAGAATTCTGAAGGTCAGAGAATTAATTTCCATGGACCTTGACTTCTCTGATTTCTAAGTTCCTTATTGGAAACCACAGTTTCTCTTGGCCAGTTTCATTTTTCTGATTGCTCATGAAGACTAAATTTAAATCGGAGCCACAGAATCCATCTTCTAGAGTCAGAGCACTAATTTTTTAGCCATTGCTCAGAATTCTCCAGTAGAAATTCTTCCCTCCCTCAAACCCTCCATGTGTGCTCTGTTTCTGCATCTGACAGAGAGAGTACTTTACTATAATCCTGAATTGGGGTTTATAGCCTAGGGTTTATAACATAGATTTTCCCAACATCTGCATAGGCATTTTACACCCCTACAGAATCACATGGTTTTATGTTATTCTCGATCCTTTGTGGTGACTTTGTTTCCATTTTTTCACATATTTGCTCCTGTATTTTGATTATTATAGTCTTTTCGTCTTCAAGTTAGTATGTAGCTTGATGTTATCTACCTCTTACAATAGCAATAATATCAATAGTGACAATAATAATAATAATTTATTAAGTGTCAACTAGGCACAAAGTGCTTTTACATAGTATATCAAAATTAAGGGCTTTTAACTGAAAGTAATAGAAAATGAAACCATGGTATCATAAAAAAGTAGTTTATTTTTGTTTTTTTTTGAGAAAGATCATTTAAATTTTATCTATCATTTAAAAACTTGACCAACTAAAAGTTGGGTTTTTTGGGTTTTTTTTTGTTTTTAATTTACTTACCTATTTATTTATCATCATTGATTTCTGGGATAATGCAATAGCATTATTCATTTTTTTAAAAACATTTTTATTGGAGTATAATTGCTTTACAATGGTGTGTTACTTTCTGCTTTATAACAAAGTGAATCTGTTATACATATACGTATATGCCCATATCTCTTCCATCTTGTGTCTCTCTCCCTCCCACCCTCCCTATCCTACCCTTCTAGCTGGTCACAAAGCACCGAGCTGATCTCCCTGTGCTATTTAACTGCTTCTCACTACCTATCATTTTACATTTGGTAGTGTATATATGTCCATATATACACTACCACTCTCTCATTTTGTCCCAGCTTACCCTTCCACCTCCCTGTGTCCTCAAGTCTATTCTCTAGTAGGTCTGCATCTTTACTCCCATCTTGCCCGTAGGTTCTTCATGACCATTTTCTTTTTTTTTTTTTAGATTCCATATATATGTGTTAGCATACAGTATTTGTTTATCTCTTTCTGACTTACTACACTCTGTATGACAGACTCTACGTCCATCCACCTCACTACAAGTAACTCAATTTTGTTTCTTTTTATGGCTGAGTAATATTCCATTGTATATATGTGCCATGTCTTTATCCATTCATCTGTCAATGGACATTTAGGTTGTTTCCATGTCCTGGCTATTGTAAATAGAGCTGCAATGACATTGTGGTACATGACTCTTTTTGAATTATGGTTTTCTCAGGGTATATGCCCAGTAGTGGGATTGCTGGGTCATATGGTAGTTATAAGACACTGATAAAATTAAAGGTGATACAAATAGATGGAGAGATATACCATGATCTTGGATTGGAAGAATCAACATTGTGAAAATGACTATACTACCCAAAGCAATCTACAGATTCAATGCAATCCCTATCAAACTACCACTGGCATTTTTCACAGAACTAGAACAAAAAAATTTCACAGTTTGTATGGAAACACAAAAGACCCCGAATAGCCAAAGCAATCTTGAGAAAGAAAAATGGAGCTGGAGGAATCAGGCTCCCAGACTTCAGACTATACTACAAAGCTACAGTAATCAAGACAGTATGGTACTGGCACAAAAACAGAAATATAGATCAATGGAACACGATAGAAAGCCCAGAAATAAACCCACACACATATGGTCAACTTATCTTTGATAAAGGAGGCAAGAATATAAAATGGAGAAAAGACAGCCTCTTCAAAAAGTGGTGCTGGGAAAACTGGACAGCTACATGTAAAAGAATGAAATTAGAACAGTCCCTAAAACCATACACAAAAATAAACTCAAAATGGATTAAAGACCTAAATGTAAGGCCAGAAACTATTAAACTCTTAGAGAAAAACATAGGCAGAACACTCCATGACATAAATCACAGCAAGACCCTTTTTGGCACACTTCCTAAGGAAATGGAAATAAAAACAAAAATAAACAAATGGGACCTAATGAAACTTCAAAGCTTTTGCACAGCAAAGGAGACCATAAGCAAGACGAAAAGACAACCCTCAGAATGGGAGAAAATATTTGCAAAGGAAGCAACTGACAAAGGATTAATCTCCAAAATTTACAAGCAACACATGCAACTCAATATCAAAAAAACAAACAACCCAATCCAAAAATGGGCAGAAGACCTAAATAGACATTTCTCCAAAGAAGATATACAGATTTCCAACAGACACATGAAAGCATGCTCAACACCATTAATCATTAGAGAAATGCAAATCAAAACTACAATGCGATATAATCTCACATCAGTCAGAATGGCCATCATCAAAAAATCTAGAAACAATAAATGCTGGAGAGGGTGTGGAGAAAAGGGAACCCTCTTGAATTGTTGGTGGGAATGTAAATTGATACAGCCACTATGGAGAACAGTATGGAGGTTCCTTAAAAAACTAAAAAAAAAAAAAAAAAAAATAAGTAGTTTATTTTTGTCAAGTGGTGAGAGGTTTGGAGTTGACAGCTGCTAGTGCTGGTCCATTTTTTCATTGTTACCCATGATGAAGCCTCTACTATTCTCATGGCTTTTTCCTCATTGTGGTAGGATGACTATATCAGCTCCAGCTGTCATGCCCACTATCAGGAAGTAGGAAGGAGGAAAGGACAGAACCTGTATCAGAAAAATAAAAGCATTCCTAAAGATACAGCCAACTTCACTTGTGTCTGATTGGCCAAAATGACAACATACAACCACCCTGGCTGGAATTGTCTGGGAGAAGAAATTTGAGAGTGCAGGTTCAGCCAACTAACCCATGTTGTCTATATGTTTTCCATACCCACATTATCTTATTTTACAAATCTCTGTCACTGTTATTCCCCTTCCCATTTTATATTTAAGGATATGGAAGATCAAAGAATTAATGTGAGTAACCTAAAATCATACCACTGGGAAGAGGAATAACTGGGATTTGAGCCCATCTTTCTCTGAACTCCCATTCTTTACACCTTATTACACTCTATCTCAAGATTGTTTTTGAAACACCAATAGTCATAATTCAAGCAGTGTTGAAGGAATAAATGAGTGATTGACTTCCTAGCTTGGGTGCTTATGTACCTGACTCTATATGAGAGATAGTTCTGTTAAGGACCTTATAGGCTCCCAATTATGAGGCTCAAATCCTTTGAGTCAGCTTTGAGAAATGGGTGGAAAGAGCTTAGAAGTCACCAGCCTGGGTTCAAGTCCCAACTTCACCACTTACTAATATATTATTATGAATCCATCACTTAATCTCTCTACACCCTAGGGTTCTCATCTTTCTCTTTGCCACCATTCTCTCCAAGTGCAGTTATGTAGTTATTGTAGCCCAATTAATTGTCAGGAAGTACAGTTTCAACTCTATTATTCCTCTGCTCAAAAATCATAAGTATGTTAGTCACTGTGAACTGGCTACTCAAAAGGGACTCATAAGTATCTTTTCCCTTAGCTTTCTTTACCACTGTGGCAGGAAGTGTAAAATACTCAAAAAATTTCAGCCTCCCCTACAGCTATGGATGGCATGACATATTTCTAGTGAGATGTGAGTGAAAGTTTTAGGAGGGAATTTGTCCCTTTATCCATAACCCTTCTTCCTGCCTGTAGTACAGACATGAGGCTAGAGGTGGAGTAGCCATATTATGACCATGAGGTGGCAAATATGAGGACAGAAGCCATGTGTGGAGAATGACAGGGTGGGGCAAATGGAAAGAGCCTGGGTCTCCCATGGCATCACTGAGCCACTATACAGACTCTGGACTGCCTGACCCCTGACTTCTCATTTCATGGATAAACAAACTCCCTTCTCGTTCAAACCACTGTCTGTTATGTTTCTCTGTCATTTGCAGATAAAACAATTCTTATCTGATATTATTTCCTACTGGGTAAAATATGACCTCTTTAAGTCAGTATTAAAAATTCTCTAGAGTCTGGCTTCAACCTTCTTTACAGACTTTTCTTCTACTTCTTCCATTTCCAAATTCTATTATTCATCTAAGCCAAATTGCTTACTGTTCCCACCTCCACTTCAAGACTAGGCTGAAGTATGACCTCTTCCTTCAACAAGTTTTTCTCATAGTACCTGACTGGTGTCATTTCTCATTCCTCAGAACTTCGAGATTTTATAACCCTTATCACTTTCTCTCTGAATTACAGTTATTTAGGTATCTGTCTCATCTCCCCTTTTGTGAACTCCTAAAAGCCTAGTGCACATACATACACAAACACCACCTCAATCTCCACACAGCATCTTGCCCAGTTGGGTCCTCTGTCATAATGGATGGCTGGTAGTACATGTGATTGTTTTGGGTTCTTTCTCTTCATGCTAGATACCAAAGATAATTATTGCTATCTCTTATTTGTCCCTACTGTTGTTTGAATCTTTGTCAGTTGAAACAGTTTTCTTATTCAGATATACATACTTTCCTAACTCTTTTGACCTACTTATGAAAACCTGGGAAAGAGGAGAAATGGCCTTGTTTGTGGTTCTTGGTTTACAGGACTCTTTCCAAGCTGTTTGCTATGCACTGAGCAGAAGCAAGCTTTCACTTCTCTCCTTGGCAGGCAGATTGATCTGTGTTCCTATCATTACTGTCACCGAGCTCCAAATTCAACAATCTTGGGATAAGTAGACTGAAGGAAGCTTTGAATACAAGGACCAAATATGATTTTTGTCTTCTGTGGAGCTGAGCACAGTGCCTTACAAATGCTAGTGACCCAATAAATATTTTTGATTGATTTGAAATTGTAGTTTGAGTCCAAATTTTCCAAAAGGGTTTTATTGCTTTGAATTACTGTTCACTCACTTATTATTTATATGTAGTATTCATACTTTGACTACTTCTCAAACAGATTTGTGGTAACTGAAAGCTACAGGTACACTATAACCATTAAGCCATTCAAGTGAAGTTAAAAAGACAAAATCGAAACAATAATGGCCAAGTGGGGTAGAATCTTAAAGTTCAACTCATTTATTCCTCCCAACAAAATTATGGACTTAGTGTTTTTTTTACAAATGAGAAAGCCAAGGATCAGAGAGGTTGAGCAAATAGGAACAGACCTTACTCTCATGAATTTCAGAGCCCAGAGTCAGACCCAGCATCTGCTGGCTCCATGGTCTGTACTTTACTCTACCTCACATTGCAACAGAACTAGAATTCCACTCACCCTTCCTGCTCTGTTCTCGAGAATGAACTAAAAGACAGAAAAGAGATGGATGATTTAGAAAAATACATTACAACAACCATAAATTAACTAAAATGTTTAGTTCTGTGATGTTTCCTGCAAATTCCTATGCCACTGGCACAATAATGGAATGTCAGGAGTGAAGAGACACTAAAAATCATGTAGTTTTGCTCTCTCCCTTTTTCCAAATGAAGAAACTAGGGAAAGTAAGTTGCCCACGATACTCAGTATAAATGCTTCATCTATGCCAGCTTATTCCTCCAAGAATTGTTTAATAGCTGGGAGACTCCAACTCCCTTTCTGTCTAGGGATTGGGATTATAATCAAATCCATCTCAAAGGATGGATGTATCCAGTAGGCCCCCATCTATTAAAAGAGCTTTCACAGAAGCCTTAGCAAGCAATGTTTGGTCATCTGTTTTGTTATCTTTGATGGTAACTTTATTTTCATACATGTAGGTGAACCTTCCATTTGGAATTTGTGGTTAAATGGTAAATGAACCCATTACTAATTTTGTAAAGGTAAAAATGCTCTTATGAGCAGGGACGTTTAATTAGAAGGTAAGTAAATGTGGCGGCTAGTCTCCAAAGTTGGCCCCCCAATGCACCATGCTTCCCAGGAATCATTCTCTTTTGTACCCAGGTGATGGTGCATTTGATTCTTGACTGGCCCTGTGTGACCAACAGAATGCAGTAGAAGTGGTACTGCATGACTTTCAAGGCTAAATCCTAAGAATCCTTGCAGTCTCCCCCTGGGTCTCTTTTTTTTCCCCACCTGGGTCTCTTGATGCTCACTCCTGGGGATTTCCATCTCAGAACCCAACTACTTTGTCTAAGAAGCTGAAGCCACCTGGAGAGGCCATGTGTAGGTGTTCTGGTTGACAGGCCCAGCAGAGCTCTGAACCAACTTCTAATATTAGCTGCCAGTCTTGGGAGTGACTCATCTTAACATCCAACCCAGAGAGTCTTCGGATGACTCTAGTCCCAGGTTACAACCACATGAAAGAGACCAAGGAAGGGCCTCCCAGCTGAGACCAGGCAATCTACAGAACCATGAGTGATAATAATAAATCATTATTTTGTGCTGCTGAGTTTTGAGGTGGTTTGTTATACAGCAATAGATAACAAGCTTCTTTCTGGATGCCCATCCTCTAAGCAGGGGAGTATTTAGAGAAACCCTAACTTTATCTAAAGACTTGCTATTTTTTTTTTACTCCTATCAAGAATAAGGTCAAGAATAGGGCTGACCATGAAAGATTATATGAATGGATTTAGAGATAGGTTCATTTAAGATAGGAATCCTTAAACCTTAATATGTGTCAAACTTTCCTGGGGGCTTATTTACAATGTGGGTTCTAGGGCCCTACCCCAAAGATCTGATTCAAAGGGATCTCAGATGGGATCTAGGAATTAGATTTTTTAAAAGCACTCAAGTGATTCTATCAGAGTAGTCCTGACTTTGTGGAACACTGCGTAAAGATGAGACAGACCAATCACATTTTTGAGTTGATTTGCAGGAGGAAATTGTTACTCCAGGAAATTTTTATAGTTGGCAGCTGTAGCTTTTATAGTCACTCAGTCCATCTTTGTCTAAGACCACACTGCTCAATTCACCCACAATGCTTAAAACACTTCTGGAAATGGCTTTAAGGAATGGGTCTTTAGAGATGTTGCATGTGGCTGAGAGAAGATTCATCCCTCTACCCACCCTCACTACTGGGCTGGCCATAGCTGTGAGATAGCTTGGAGAGACATAATCTCATTTTTGGCCTCCTGCACTATTTTGAGTGTTCCTGTGCTAATCTCTGCACTCTCTGCCCATGACTAAGAACATTCCTGGAGGACCCATAATGACTTTTAACAAAGTCTTAGAAACTTCATCTTTCCCACTCTACTCATTGCCTGACTCTAGTGCATATTTTCTGGGGCCCAGTGGCCAACATTATATCTGTTCAAAGACTAAGATGGCAAATCTGTTTTGCTCTCTTTATTCTGTCAACAGGTATTTAGCACATGACTATTACTCCAAAGCACTGGGTGGATTTTGAAGGTTGAAGTGAAGGAAAGATAGAAAGAAAAGGAAGACATTGGTTCCTTTCTGAAGGGTCTCCCTGTTTAATAACATGGCTGGGATTGTCATGACAACAAACCAATACATCCATGTGATAAGATGGGGAAACTAGAACAGCTGAGAGGGACCAAGTGAAAGGAGGCTATTAGCTGTATATGGGCTCAGGGAAGGTATCAAGGAGGTCATCTTAAGAAGATATATAAGATTTTAACAGAGTAATACATGTTGTAAAGGAGAGAAGAAGTGTATTTTAAGAGAGGGGAAAGAAAGAGCAAATATGGGGAGCTGTAAAAAGTATATGTTTGAGGCAAAGCCAAGAGTTCACTTTGGTAAAAATGAAGGACACTGAGAGAAGTGACAAGAGCTAAGAATGAAAACTTGAGCGGTGGATTGTACAAGACTGTGAATGTCATATCCAGTGGTTGGACCTTTATCCTCTTCATCATGGGGAGCTAGCAGGGAGATTTCAATCATTCAACAAGTCAGGCCTCATTTTAGTCCCTGAGAGGATAACACTTGGAAAAAAATAAAATTAGATGAAAAAGTTCTGCTGTCTTAGAGCTTGCATTCTTGTATGAAGACAAATACAACAAACAAAATAAGCAAAATATGTTGCATGTCAGGTGGTGCCATGGCTAAGTTGTTTCCCAGAAAAAGATATGTTGAAGTCTTAACCCCTGGTACCTGTGTATGCGAACTTATTTGGAAATAATCTTTGCAGATGTAATCAACTTAAGATGATGTCATACTGGATTATGGTGAGCCCTAAATTCAATGGCTGTTGTTCTTGTAAGAAGGTCATGTGATGATGAAGGAAGAGATTAGAGTGATGCATCAGTAAGCCAAGGAACACCAAGTATTCATGTCAACCACCACAAGCCAGGAAAAGGCATGGAACAGGTTCTCCCTTAGAGCCACCAGAAGGAATCAGCCTTTCCAGCACTTTGATTTCAGATTTCTGGCCTCAAGAACTGTGAGACAATAGATTTTTATTGTTTTAAGTCACCCACCCAGTTTGTGGTGATTTGTTACAGCAGCCTTAGGAATATAATATAGATGTTAATAATTGCTAAAAGAAGAAAATGCTGGGAAGGGGAATAGGAAATGCTGGGAGGGTGGGAGGAGTGCTATTTTAAATAGTATTAGAAAGCTTTACCGAGAATAAGACATCAAATCAAAGACCTGGGTGGGTTAAATTTGTAAGCCGTTGGATATTACAAGGAGAATGTTCCTAGCAGGGGAAAGAGAACAGCAAATGCAAAGGTCCTAAGAGAACAGCAAATGCCCAGCCTGTTCTAGAGGAAGCTAAGAGGCAGAAGTAGGGACTAGGAGAAGTAAAGGGCAATGATGTCAGGGGGATTCCAGAGGCCATATCATGTAAGGTCTAATAGGCTATTATAAGGATTTTGCTTTTACTCTGAGAAAGATGAGGGACTTCTGTAGTGTTGTAAGTAAACTGACAATCTACTTTATGGCTTAAAAGAATCACTCTTTATTGAGAATTGCTGAATGGGTTCAAAGGTCAAGTCAGGGCAGCCAGTGAAAAGGTTATTGCAACAATCCAGGGGAGGGTTATTGTGTCTTGACCCAAGGTGGCAGCAGAAGAGTTGGTGAAAAGTATTCAAATTCTGAATATAATTTGAAAGTTGATCAACAAGATGGGTTAAATATTGAATGTAAGAGAAAGAGAGGGGTCAAGGATGACTTCAAGATATCTGTTTGAATAGTCGAAAAGATGGAGTTATTTATCATTTTGCAGAAAAATGCAAGATGAGGTTTGTGAGAGAATATGAGTTCAGTTTGGGGTATACTGGGTTTGACATACTGATCAAACATCTAAGTAGATGTATTGAATAAGCAGTAGGGTATATGAATCTAGAATTCAGGAGAGTGCTAGGCTGAAAGTAAAATATGAAGTATGTTTAACATAGATGACATTAAAAGCCATGACTGATTAAAGCAAACTAGAGATAAAGCTCACAGACTAAGCCCTGGGGCAACCATCATTAAGATGAGGAGGAGTAATTTAAAAAAAAAGAATGTATGTATCAATATATGTGGACCTGAATCACATTGCTGTAGAGCAGAAATTAACAAAACAGTGTAAATCAACTATACCTCAATTAAAAATAATATTAAAAAAAAGAAAAGATGATGAGGAGTTGAGGTAAAATCAGCAAAGGAGACTAAACTGAAGCTGTTGTGAAGGAGATGAAAAGTGGAAGAGCATGATATCGTGGGAGGCAGGAGAAGAAAGTGTTCCCAGGTGGAAGGAGCTGCATGTGTGTCAAGTATGATGAATACTAAAACTGACCATCGGATCAACAATACTGAGGTTGGTCAAGGGTCATTAGTGATGTTGACAAGAGCAATAGTAATGAGTAGAAGAAGAAAAACATGATTAGCATGTGTCTGTGAGAAAATGGGATGTGAGTTGCACATGATACTGACTTGAGGAATTTTGCTGTAAAGAACAGCAGAGAAATAGGCTTATATCTCAAGGGGGAAGAGTGATCAAGAGAGGATTTTGTTTTAAGTTGGGAAGAATAACAGCATGTGTATAAGATGATAGAAATGATCCAGGTGAGGGAAAGAAACTTGTTTATTATTTTTAGTTAGTTTGCATATATGCAATATATATGTGTATGTGTGTATACACATATATATATACACACAAGTTCATTGATCTTCCCCAAATAAAAGCAAACCAAAGTTTAGTTCATTCAGATAACTATGGAATAAATATGAGAAGGTTATGACTATTAATAGTTTGATGTTATTCCTTCTGGACCTGTACTACACACATAAAATCTATCCCATTGATGAAGTGTTCCACCAGTACCTTAACTAAGATGGGCCCCAGCATAATTACATTTGTTGGAAGCACAACCTCTCTTTTCTAAGAGAAGTGCCAAACTAATACTTTATTCCAGGAAAGGAGAATAAATAATGACTTCTGAGGTTTTTTAAAGGAAAACTTGCCTGGACCCCTTGGTGGATTCCCTAGAGATGGAAGAAAGGTGGCAACACTGGGTCTCTGAGCTGGTAGATTCCAGTCTTGACTCTGCTCTCTCCCTGACAGGGACCTGGAAGTTGCTTAGAGAGTTGAGCATGGAAAGCCACACTCTTAGCTGATGTTAGCTCAAAAGGCATGCAGAGCATCCTCCACTGAGTACCAAGTATAGATGTCTAGGTCAGGGACATCATTATAGCCAAGTACCACCATCGTAAACCCCACTGTGGGAAGCAAGTCTTCACAGTCACATCTTGTGAAAGTCAGCCACATTCAGCTGCATCATTTGAGGCTGGAAGTTAGATTGACATCCTCCCCCAACACACACATACAGACACAAAAAAACCCACACAACACAAACATGTACTATTCACAATTGGCATTCACGAGGCTCTAAGATTTTAGGACAATTTTGGGGATGGGCAACCAAAAGTGAGAGAACTTCGATTTTCTTGTACTAAGGCTCAAATGGTCAGCTGGGAAAAATAAAGAGGGGTATGATGATATAATACTATGAATTTATTATTTGTTTATTTTTTCCAAGAAATGCAGGCTTTAATTGAATTCTGTAATATAACATTTGAGTTTTGAATGATAAGAGCAATAATTCTAGATAATACTTGCTATAAAATAGTTCCAAAGTTTTCTAATACAGCAGTTAAATATATTCATTTGGACTACAAACAAATGTGAGAAAATGCTAACATACTCTGCTCCTTTCCCCCTTTCCCATCTTCAAGCTGCAGAAGGTGGCAAAGGAGTTTTTACAGATGCTTTTCTATCTTGGGTTGGGAATAATGACGCCATGTTCATAGCCACAGTGTTCTGTCAAATTGCTTGTAATGCCATGGAGAAAAATCACATAACCAATTACTTGTAATCATAGGGACCCTGCCAACAAACTTAAATTCTTCCTTCTCTAAAATATTTCTTGGTAGATAGTCCTAGTTAATATATTCTTTTTTTTTTTTTTTTTTTTTTTTTTTTGCGATACGCGGGCCTCCCACTGCTGTGGCCTCTCCCGCTGCAGAGCACAGGCTCCGGACGCGCAGGCTCAGCGGCCATGGCTCACGGGCCTAGCCGCTCCGCGGAATGCGGGATCTTACCGGACCGGGGCACGAACCCGTGTCCCCTGCATCGGCAGGCGGACTCTCAACCACTGCGCCACCAGGGAAGCCCCTAATATATTCTTTCTCTATTTAAATTTCCATTTTTTTCCCCTCAATGCTCCTTGACCATACTTTACTTCACGTAATCTCTCCTATCTCCCAGTCTACTCAAGAGGCACCAAGGCTCAGTAGGTGTAGGGAATGTGGTGTAATGAAGACCCACAGGCTGTGGACTAAAACTAGTCTTACTTCAGATTAATAGTTCACTATTAATGTCCTTGCCATTCATAGAGAGTGCTTTGGGCAAGGTACTTAACCTCTCTGATTTGCTTCTTACATTAAAACGGAGATGAGACCTAATGACTTCAGAACATCCAGCAACAATGTCCCGCACAAATGCTAATGCTATTTTTATTGGTATTATTATCAATATTAACCCAATAATCTCATTTCTAAAAGATCTCAAAGTCCTTTAAAAATCACTAAGTTTAAAATACCTCAGTATTATCTATATCCTTCTCTCTCTATATATATAATGGATATATAGGTATCTATATACCTATATCTCTATACAGATGGATACAGATGGATATAGAGATTTTCTCTCTCTCTGTTACTCTGTCTCTGTAATTTTATTTTATTTATTTTTATTTATTTGTTTTAATTTTTGAATTTTATTTATTTTTTTGTACAACAGGTCCTTCTTAGTCATCAGTTTTATACACATCAGTGTATACATGTCAATCCTAATTGCCCAATTCATCAAACCCCTACCCCCAACCCCCAACCGCTTTCCCCCCTTGGTGTCCATATGTTATTTCACTACATCTGCGTCTCAATTTCTGCCCTGAAAGCCGGTTCATCTGTACCATTTTTCTAGGTTCCACATATATGCACTAACATACGATATTTGTTTTTCTCTTTCTGACTTACTTCACCCTGTAGACAGTCTCTAGATCCATCCACGTCTCTACAAATGACCCAATTTTGTTCCTTTTTATGGCTGAGTAATGTTCCATTGTATATATGTACCACATCATCTTTATCCATTCATCTGTCAGTGGGCATTTAGGTTGCTTCCATGACCTGGCTATTGTAAATAGTGCTGCAATGAACATTGGGGTGCATGTGTCTTTTTGAATTATGGTTTTCTTTAGGTATATGCCCAGTAGTGGGATTGCTGGATCATATGGTAATTCAATTTTTAGGTTTTTAAGGAACCTCCATACTGTTCTCCATAGTGGCTGTATCAATTTACATTTCCACCAACAGTGCAAGAGGGTTCCCTTTTCTCCACACCCTCTTCAGCATTTATTGTTCATAGATTTTCTGATGATGCCCATTCTAACTGGTTTGAGGTGATACCTCATTGTAGTTTTGATTTGCATTTCTCTAATAATTAGTGATGTTGAGCAGCTTTTCATGTGCTTCTTGGCTATCTGTATGTCTTCTTTGGAGAAATGTCTATTTAGCTCTTCTGCCCATTTTTGGATTGCGTTGTTTGTTTTTTTTAATATTGAGCTGCATGAGCTGTTTATATATTTTGGAGATTAATCTTTTGTCTGTTGATTCATTTGCAAATATTTTCTCCCATACTGAGGGTGGTCTTTTCATCTTCTTTATGGTTTCCTTTGCTGTGCAAAAGCTTTTGAGTTTCATTATGTCCCACTTGTTTATTTCTGTTTTTATTTCCATTGCTTTAGGAGGTGGATCAAAAAAGATCTTGCTGTGATTTATGTCAAAGAGTTTTCTTCCTATGTTTTCCTCTAAGAGTTTTATAGTATCTGGTCTTTCATTTAGGTCTTTAGTCCATTTTGGGTTTATTTTTGTGTATTGTGTTAGGGAGTGTTGTACTTTCATTCTTTTACATGTAACTGTCCAGTTTTCCCAGCACCACTTACTGAAGAGACTGTCTTTTCTCCATTGCATATCCTTGCCTCCTTTGTCATAGATTAGTTGACCATAGGTGCATGGGTTTATCTCTGGCCTTTCTATCTTGTTCCACTGATATATGTTTCTGTTTTTTTTGTGCCAGTACCATATTGTCTTGATTACTGTAGCTTTGTAGGATAATCTGAAGTCAGGGAGTCTGATTCCTCCAGCTCCGATTTCTTCCCTCAAGACTGCTTTGGCTATTCGGGGTCTTTTGTGTGTCCAAGCAAATTTTAAGATATTTTTGTTCTAGTTCCATAAAAAATGCCACTGGTAATTTGAATGGGATTGCATTGAATCTGTACCTTGCTTTGGGTAGTATAGTCATTTTCACAATATTGATTCTTTCAATCCAAGAACATGGTATATCTCTCCATCTGTTGGTATCATCTTTAATTTCTTTCATCAGTGTCTTTTAGTTTTCTGCATACAGGTCTTTTGTCTCCTTAGGTAGGTTTATTCCTAGGTATGGTAATGGTAATGGCAATGGTAAATGGGAGTGTTTCCTTAATTTCTCTTTCAGACTTTTCATCATTAGTGTATGGGAATGCAAGAGATTTCTGTGCATTAATTAATCCTGCAACTTTACCAAATTCATTGATTACCTCTAGTAGTTTTCTGGTGGCATCTTTAGGAGTCTCTATGTATAGTATCATGTCATCTGCAAATAATGACAGTTTTACTTCTTCTGTTCCAATTTATATTACTTTTATTTCTTTTTCTTCTCTGATTGCTGTGGCTAGGACTTCCAAAACTATGTTGAATAATAGTGGTGAGAGTGCACAGCCTTGTCTTGTTCCTGATCTTAGAGGAAATGCTTTCAGTTTTTTACCATTGAGAATGATGTTTGCTGTGGGTTTGTCATATATGGCCTTTATTATGTTGAGGTAAGTTCCCTCTATGCCCACTTTCTGGAGAGTTTTTATCATAATCGGTGTTGAATTTTGTCAAAAGCTTTTTCTGCATCTATTGAGATGATCATATGGATTTTCTTCTTTAATTTGTTAATATGGTGTATCACATTGATTTATTTGCATATGTTGAAGAATCCTTGCATCCCTGGGATAAATCCCACTTGATCATGGTGTATGATCCTTTTAATGTGTTGTTGGATTCTGTTTGCTAGTATTTTGTTGAGGATTTTTGCATCTTTATTCATCAGTGATATTGGTCTGTAATTTTCTTTTTTTGTAGTATCTTTGTCTGGTTTTGGTATCAGGGTGATGGTGGCCTCATAGAATGAGTTTGGGACTATTCCTTCCTCTGCAATTTTTTGGAAGAGTTTGAGAAGAATGGGTATTAGCTGTTCTCTAAATGTTTGATAGAATTCACCTGCGAAACCATCTGCTCCTGGACTTTTGTTTGTTGGAAGATTTTTAATTGCAGTTTCAGTTTCATTACTTCTGACTGGTGTGCTCATACATTCTATTTCTTCCTGGTTCAGTCTTAGAAGGTTATACCTTTCTAAGAATTTGTACATTTCTTCCAGATTGTCCATTTTATTGGCATCGATAGAGTTGCTTGTAGTAGTCTCTTAGGATGCTTTGTATTTCGGTGGTGTCTGTTGTAACTTTTTCTTTTTCATTTCTAACTTTACTGATTTGAGTCCTCTCCCTCTTTTTCTTGATGAGTCTGGCTAATGGTTTATCAATTTTGTTGATCTCCTCAAAGAATTAGCTTTCAGTTTTATTGATCTTTGTTATTGTTTTCCTTGTTTCTATTTCATTTTTTTTTTCTGCTCTGATCTTTATGATTTCTTTCCTTCTACTAACTTTGGTTTTTGTTTGTTCTTCTTTTTCTAGTTCCTTTAGGTGTAAGGTTAGATTGTTTATTTGAATTTTTTCTTGTTTCTTGAGGTAGGCTTGTATACCTATAAACTTCCTTCTT
Source organism: Globicephala melas (assembly GCF_963455315.2). Lineage (NCBI taxonomy): Eukaryota > Metazoa > Chordata > Mammalia > Artiodactyla > Delphinidae > Globicephala > Globicephala melas. The sequence goes on from NC_083333.1 coordinate 57,534,871, forward strand.
AGAACTGCTTTTGCTGCATCTCATAGTTTTTGGGTCGTCGTGTTTTCATTGTCATTTGCCTCTAGGTATTTTTTGATTTCCTCTTTGATTTCTTCAGTGATCTCTTGGTTATTCAGTAACATATTGTTTAGCCCCCATGTGTTTGTGTGTTTTACGTTTTTTTTCCCCTGTAATTCTTTTCTAATCTCATAGCATTGTGGTTGGAAAATGTGCTTGATATGATTTCAATTTTCTTAAATTTACTGAGCTTGATTTGTGACCCAAGATGCGATCTATCTTGGAGAATGTTCCATGTGCACTTGAGAAGATAGTGTAACCTGCTGTTTTTGGATGGAATATCCTATAAATATCAATTAAATCTATCTGGTCTATTGTGTCATTCAAAACTTTTGTTTCCTTATTTATTTTCATTTTGGATGACCTGTCCATTGGTGTAAGTGAGGTCTAAAGTCCCCCACTATTATTGTGTTACTGTTGATTTCCTGTTGTATAGTTGTTAGCAGTTGCCTTATGTATTGAGGTGTTACTATGTTGGGAGCCTATATATTTATAATTGTTATATCTTCTTCTTGGATTGATCCCTTGATCATTATGTAAAGTCCTTCCTTGTCTCTTGTAACATTCTTTATTTTAAAGTCTATTTTACCTGATATGAGTATTCCTACTCCAGCTTTTTTTTGATTTCCATTGGCATGGAATATCTTTTTCCATCCCCTCACTTTCAGTCTCTATGTGTCCCTAGGTCTGAAGTGGGTTTCTTGTAGACAGCATATAGATGGGTCTTGTTTTTGTATCCATTCAGCAAGACTGTGTCTTTTGGCTGGAGCATTTAATCCGTTCACGTTTAAGGTAATTATCGATATATATGTTCCTATGACCATTTTTTAAATTGTTTTGTTTTTGTTTTTGTAGGTTCTTTTCTTCTCTTGTGCTTCCCATGTAGAGAACTTCCTTTAGCATTTGTTGTAGAGCTGGTTTGGTGGTGCTGAATTCTCTTAGCTTTTGCTTGTCTGTAAAGGTTTTGATTTCTCTATCTAATCTGAATGAGATACTTGCCGGGTAGAGTAATCTTGGTTTTAGTTTCTTCCCTTTCATCACTTTAAGTATATCATGCCACTCCCTTGGCTTGTAGAGTTTCTCCTGGGAAATTAGCTGTTAACCTTATGGGAGTTCCCTTGTATGTTATTTGTCATTTTTCCCTTTCTGCTTTCAATAATTTTTCTTTGTCTTTATATTTTGCCATTTTGATTACTATGTGTCTCAGTGTGTTTCTCCTTGGGTTTATCCTGTATGGGACTCTCTGTGCTTCCTGGACTTGGGTGGCTATTTCCTTTCCCATGTTAGGGAAGTTTTCGAGCATAATCTCTTCAAATATTTTCTCGGGTCCTTTCTCTCTCTCTTTTCCTTCTGGCACCCCTATAATGTGAATGTTGCTGTGTTTAATGTTGTCCCAGAGGTCTCTTATGCTGTCTTCATGTCTTTTTATTCTTTTTTCTTTATTCTGTTCTGCAGCTTTGAATTCCACCATTCTGTCTTCCAGGTCACTTATCTGTTCTTCTGCCTCAGTTATTCTGCTATTGATTCCTTCTAGTGTAGTTTTCATTTCAGTTATTGTATTGTTCGTCTCTGTTTGTTTGTTGTTTAATTCTTCTAGGTTTTTGTTAAACATTTCTTGCATCTTCTCCATCTTTGCCTTCATTCTTTTTCTGAAGTCCTGGATCATCTTCACTATCATTATTCTGAATTCCTTTTTTTGGAAGGTTGCCTATCTCCACTTCATTTAGTTTTTTTTTTCTGGGGGTTTATCTTGTTCCTTTATCTGGTACATAGCCCTCTGCCTTTTCATCTTGTCTATCTTTTTGTGAATGTGTTTTTTGTTCCACAGGCTGCAGGATTGTAGTTCTTCTTGCTTCTACTGTCTGTCCTCTGGTGGATGAGGCTATCTAAGAGGCTTGTACAAGTTACCTGATGGGAGGGACTGGTGGTGGGTAGAGCTGACTGTTGCTCTGGTGGGCAGAGCTCAGTAAAACTTTAATCTGATTGACTGATGTTGGGTGGGGCTGGGTTCCCCCTCTGTTGGTTTTTTGGCCTGAGGTGACCCAACACTGAGCCTACCTGGGCTCTTTGGTGGGGCTAATGGCGGACTCTGGGAGGGCTCAAGCCAAGGAGTACTTCCCAGAACTTCTGCTGCCAGTGTCCTTGTCCCCATGGTGAGCCACAGCCACCACCTGACTCTGCAGGAGACCCTCCAACACTAACAGGTAGGTCTGGTTCAGTCTCCCCTGGGGTCACTGCTCCTTCCCCTGGGTCCCGATGCACACACCACTTTGTGTGTGCCCTCAAAGAGTGGAGTCTCTGTTTCCCCCAGTCCTATCGAAGTCCTGCAATCAAATCCCACTAGCCTTAAAAGTCTGATTCTCTAGGAATTCCTCCTCCCATTGCCGGACCCCCAGCTTAGGAACCTGACGTGGGGCTCAGAACCTTCACTCTAGTGGTTGGACCTCTGTGGTATAAGTGTTATCCAGTCTGTGAGTCACCCACCCAGCAGTTATGGGATTTGATTTTACTGTGATTGTGGCCCTCCTACCATTTCATTGTGACTTTTCCTTTTTCTTTGGATGTGGGGTATATTTTTTGGTGAGTTCCAGTGTCTTCCTCTTGATGATTGTCCAGCAGCTAGTTGTGATTCTGGTGTTCTCACATGAGGGAGTGAGAGCACTTCCTTCTACTCTGCCATCTTGGTTCCTAATCAATACTACGATTTATGAAACAGTTTTTTATTATTTATATTTATATGTGTTGTACATGTCTAAATACAGATATCTTTGTATATATTATATATAAATATATATGCACATATATAACATAGATAATACTGCATGTGTTATATTATTTTGCAAGTTTCTTTCATTCTGTTTTTTTTTTGTTGTTGTTGTTGTTGTTTTCTTTTTAGCCAAAAATACAAGATAGGTACCTATTTTAAAGTCAGGGCTTATATGTCTATTCTTTCTCTTCAGCCACTGTGAAAGTATTCCACAGTATCCAACCATGGCCCTATTAATGAGCCTTTAGAATACTTCTGTTTCTTTACTACTGCTTCTAACATTTTGCACTTGAGCAAGCATCCCAATAGGATATGTTTCTAGAAGTGGAACTACAGAGCCAAAAAGTCACAGACTTGTAATTTTGATGGATTCTGCCAAATTGTTCTTCCCTGAGCTGTCTCCCTATCACAATAGTACAAGATGTTCCTTTTACCCCTTAGCTTTGCCAACCCAGATATTATCAGTATTTAAAAATTTTGCCAATCTGGTATGTAAAAAATGCTATCTCACTGTGACTGAGTTTGCATTTTCCTGATTGCTAGTGAGGTTCATCAGTTTTTCATATGTTTATTTGCCTTTTGTATTTTCATGTGACTTGCCTATTCTTACCCTTTGCTCTTTTTTTCTATTATATAAGACTCATATTGATTTTGATGAGTTTGTTATACATTACGAATGTTAACTATTTTTCTGTTTCATGTGTTGCAAATATTTTTTTCTATTTTATCATTTGTTTTTTAAGTGTGTTATTAGAGACTTTTGCTGGCATACAGAAACTTCCATTTTTAAGATATAGAATCTGTAAATCTTTCCCTTTGTCATTTCTGGGTTTTGTCCTTGCTTGGGAAATCCTTCTTTAGCATAATATTATAAAAACATTATTCTATTAATTTAATCATTGTGGGTTTTTTTTTAAACATTTATGCCTATAATCCATCTCAGAATTATTCTTAGTCTGTTTTGTGATGAAGTGATCTAACATTTTCCAGTTACTCAATTTATTGAATAAATCATGCATCACCACTTATTTGAAATGCAACTAAGTTCTTCCATGTGTATGGGTCTGTACTGTGCTTTCTCTTTCAGTTTCTCTCTTCATCTATTCATGCACCAATACCACAGGGTTAATTGTTGCTATTTTATCATTTGATATGTTTTTACATCTAACTTTTTATTTTTTTAAAAATATTTATTTATTTATTGTGGCTGAGCTGGCTCGTAGCTGTGGCACACATGATCTTTGTTGCGTCATGAGGGATCTTTAGTTGTGGCAGGCGGGCTCTTAGTTGTGACATGCAGGCTCGTTAGTTGCAACATGCGGACTCTTAGTTACAGCATGCATGTGGGATCTAGTTCCCCGACCAGGGATCAAACCCTGGCCCCCTGCACTGGGAGCACAGAGTCTTACCCACTGGACCACCAGGGAAGTGCACATCTATCTTTTTTAAAATCATGCTTCTACCTAGGTCTTTTATCTACTTATTTATTTTTTATTTCTTAAACCTACTGGATATGCCAATAAGCAGGGTTTTCTATCAGAGATTGAGTAGGGAGTTGGCAGTCAATTTCAGAACACCAGGAGTACCACAGTAAGAAAGTCTTCTGTCTAAAATATAGTGTATTAATAGAAAACTACAGTAAGGAGATAAATGTCATTGAAAAGATAGTTTGTTATTCACAGCTCCCAAGGGGAGGGGGCATGCCACATGATGGGGAGCTATATGGGGGAGCACCAAGGTCTGCCAGGAAGGAGATAGGAAGGAGGGAACTGAGGGCAAGAGCCCTTATTATGGTTTCCATGGGAAGGAACCAGGGAGTCAGGATAAGATTGAACATTGGCTAGTTTGAATAAATTCAGCAGGTTCTTGAGCATAAGGGTTATTCCTAGTTGGCTGGTACCTGGCCATGGTGTGATTAGAGCAGGTGGATAATGACCCTGAGTGTGAGAGTCCAATAAAGGAGGTAATAGAGGTATAGACTATGGATTAGTTTGTTTGCATATGGAAAGCATACTCACAGGCAAGATGTTTACTATCTAAGAATTGGCTATCCTTGGGAGAGAGAGTCCCCAGATCAACAAGGGCCCAGATGTCAAAGCATCAGAATACAGAATACAAATGACATAGTTAATACACCATCACTCAAGGAGTACCAGCTGCAGTGAATTTCACTCCTCTACATGTGTTACTGCCTTTAAAAAAAAAAAATGAATTCCTCTCTCTAACATGGATTTCGGGAGATTCTTTGCATTCCATTCCTGCTCCTCATACTTGTTGATGTCCATGTGGAATGCCTCCAGGATTCTGCTGGGAGCAATTGGCTCTCCTCTCTGCAGAGAGATTTTCTTTGGTCTCCTTTAGGTCTCTCTGTTCTCTAGTCTTCACTTCCTGCCAAACCTGTCTTATTTGTTCTCTATTATTCAGAAACTCCTCAAAATTTCTGTTCATTCCTATATTCCAGAGCTTTAACTGATTTCATTCTTTGCTTTATACCTCTTTGCTCATTTTAATAATATTAGGAGGTTGAGGAGAGGTAAAGGTGTTCTCAGTACCACCATCTTGAACAGGGATCCCCTCATAGGTTTAGTCAAATGGGAGAGGGAGAGGATAAAATCTATGTGTTAGAAAGATAGTCTTGGCAGCAGTAAGGAAGATGAGTAGAGGAGGGAGAGAATGGAGATAGGGAGACCACTTAGAAGACTTATGCAACTATTTGTAATATTGGAATCCCTAATGATTCCAATTCTAGTGGTTTATCCTGATAAGATAAGCAGAGCTACACATAAGAATATTTGTAAAAAGAATATTCCTCATAGCATGAAGTTCAAACCTGAATTAATGAGACTCTCACTCAGGCAGAGCACCCTGTTTGTCAGTGCATGAATAGTTATAAATTTGAAAAGCATTTATTCGGCCCATATTATGCATTAAAATCCTGGTAAAAGCAGAGGGTCCGCAAATCTTGCAACAATCTTGTTGGGTAATCAAAGAAATGTTTGGGTTATAGAAGATATCAGATCAAAGGCTCTTATAAGTAGAAGCACAACCTACACTAAGTTCTAGGCCTTACCCTGGATCTATGTCTTTGAAATCCCAGTGGGATTAAGTCTTGGATTCAGAATTTTCAAATTTCTGCAAGCAATTCTCATGTACCACCAACTTTGGGAACCACTGTGTTTTTATACCTTGTTACCTCTCTACATTCTTGGGAAATGGACAAGTAGACAGAAAATGTGAAAAGTTTAGCTGACTAATTAAAGACCTTCACAACAGACAATGATATGTAGGAGACAGGTTTTAAAATGACTCAATACTAAAACAATGTATTTGCAGTGTCACAGTAATGCTGTGTCCTGAACCCTGGATGGTGTACCGGCACACCTGAGGGACAGGTGGCCAATGAGATGTATGCTTGCTTCAGTCTGACTCTTTGACACCAACCTATTCTCAGGGTACCTTGAAGGAGCTGAAGTAGTTCTGTTAATGCACTACAGAGAATAAAAACTGTGAGTTTATAAATAGAAGGATCACCATGTAGTAGTATGGTCAGGGAAGAGGAAATGGTTATAATAATAGCAATCATTTACTGAGCACTTATTTTGAGCCAAGAGCTGTACTTAAATGCATTAACCACATTTATTTCATAAATGCTTATAATAAGCACATAGGAACTGGTTTTAGTCAAGCTAGGCTGCATATGATGAGGTAGCAAACAATCTCAAAATAGCAGTGGCTTAACATGACAAAGGTTTGGGGTCTTCCCTGGTGGTGCAGTGGTTGAGAGTCCGCCTGCCTCTCGTGCCCCGGTTCGTGCCCCGGTCCGGGAAGATCCCACATGCCGTGGAGCGGCTGGGCCCCTGAGCCATGGCCGCTGAGCCTGCGTGTCTGGAGCCTGTGCTCTGCAACGGGAGAGGCCACAACAGTGAGAGGCCCGCGTACCGCAAAAAAAAAAAAAAAAAAAAAAAAAAGGACAAAGGTTTGTTTCTTGCTAATACCTCATGTTCACTTGAGGTTTAGCAGAGGACTCTTCCATGTCATTCTCACTCAAAGACATTGGCTGATGAAGTCCTCACCATTTGGAATGTAACTGGTTGCCAAAGCTGAGAGAACGGAAGAAAGAGAAGAATGCATCAACTCTTCTGTGTGGCTACCCTGAAGTGACCCTCCTCACTTCCAGTTTTTGGCCAAGGCAATTCACATAGTCAAATGCACCTTAATGGGAACAGGAAGTGAAATTTCTCAAGTGACAAGAGTCACAGAACTGGTGAGCTGTACTAATATCTGCCACAGTATTGTATTGTTAGCTCTTATTTTAAAATGAAGGAAGAACCCAACTATTAGAATGGCTAAAATTTCAGAAACCTGATAATACCAAGTGCTGACAAAGATGTTGAGCAATTAGAACTTTTATGCATTCCTGGTAGGAATGCAAAATGGTACAGACACCTTGAAAAGCAGTTTCTTTTACAGTTAAACATATACTTACTATATTGAACATCAATCCCTCTTATGAGTTTTTACCCTAGAGCATTTTTTCTCAAATGGAGGTGATTTTGCCCCCCAAGGGGCATTTGGCAATGTAAGGAGATGTTTTTCGTTTTGGTTGTCACACTGGGTCAATGGACACTACTGGTATCTAATGGGTAAATCCAGCAATGTTGCTAAACATCTGCAATGGACAGGACAGCCTCCTACATAAAATAATTACCCCACTTAAAAGCCCATTTAATAATTAATAGTATGGTGGTTGAAAAATTCTGCACTAGAGAAATGAAAAATTATGTTCACACAAAAAGCTATACATGAGTGTTTATAAGAGCATTATCCATAATAACTGAAAACAACCTAATGTCCTTCAACAGATAAATGGATGAACAAACTGTGTTACACCCACACAATGGAATACTACTCAGCAATAAAAAGAAATGAATTGCTGATGCATGCAACAACATGGATGAATCTAAAATATATTACACTAAGCAAAGGAAACCAGTGTCAGAAAATTACTTATTGTACTTCATTTATATGATGTTACGGAAAGGACAGGACTATAGAGATGGAGAACAATGGTTTCCAGGGGTAAAATGTGGCAGAGAGTAGAGCAGGAGCATTTGAGTACAAAGTGGCTACATGAGGGAGGTATTGGAGATGATGGAATTGTTATGTATCCTGATTTTAATTGTGGTTACACAAATCCACACATGTGCTAAAACTCATTGTACTATACACCCCCCCAAAAAAGTGGAGTTTTATTGTATGTAAATCATTTTTTTAAGTTGAAAAAATTTTAAAAAGTGAAAAAGACAAAGGAAGAGGGCCTGAGAGACTTGTCTGTGACACAAAGCTTGAAGTGGTGGAGTATGGAATAGAAAACAGATCTGTACAGCATTCTTCCCTATTACATAAAGCTGTCTACACAAGGAGGGACAGTGAGCTATGAGCAGAGCATAAATGACTTTTAGGATCAAAGATATTTGTTGATCAATTGTGTTGACTGTTGTGAGTGTTAAGTTCATTCATGGTAACTTGTATACCCTTGTAATGATACCATGATTCTGTCTAAAATCCAGACACAGATTAAAACCACCCTCCTCATTCTGAGTACCCCTCACCCCACTCATACAGGATGCTCAAGGGTAACTGTGGAGACATGCCAACAAGGGCATGATGCAACATCCTTAGGTATAGTAGACAGGCTATAGGAATGATAGAAGCAGACACTGAGTTTCATGTTATAGTGCTATTTCAACTCACATCTACATTTTATTTTTTCAGGCCTTTGTTTTGTAATACTCTCAACAACTTTTAGCTCTAATAGTAAGCAGTTGCCGGAAGTGCCATAAACAAAACAAGGAAGAGCTGAATATCAGTGTTTTCAGCATATTTTACATTTGGAACTAGGTTAATATAATACACCATGTTAATAATGAGATCATATTTAAGAATCCAGCTCTCTCTCTCATTTGATATTTTTGGTGCTTGTGGTCAGAGGCTATTCTAATCAGCTCTGCTCACCTCCCGATATTTTAATTGCTGAAACAATTATTATTGCTTAAGAAATAATTTGAAAAGGACTAGAATAAAAGAATGGAGAAAGGAAACGTGAGTTTTGGATTTTTTTAAAATAATTACTCCCAGAGTAGGTGCTACGATGGCAATTTTAAAAATAGAATTAATAAATAAGTGTTGGGGTTGGACACTACCTCCACTAGGACTAGGGTTATAAATGAACACAACTGACTCTTGGAGTCCATGGGAAACTTTTCCAAGCAATGCCATCTTCTGTCAATTTTCAGAAGGAATGGGCTTATCTCTCAAGTTCAGCAGCAACTGTATAGTTCTGTCCATGAAAGCCACAGTCTTTTAACATTGCTTAGCGTCCTTTGAGGATTTACATATATAAAAACAGACTTAGAGCACTGGTCTGGCTTTCCAGGGAATGAACACACATTCATCCCACAGAAGGCACAGAAAGGTCATCAAACAAATTATGCTGATTACAAGCCATGGTGAGATGGGTCTTTTTCTTCCACAGAGAAAGGAGGGTTGATGAATTTGAAAAGAAAAGGGGACACACATTAATTAGGAACCTGTTTCATGTCAGACATTTTTAGACTCATTGTCCTACATGCCTATAAATTCCTCCCCAAACTCTGTTTATCAGTCAAGGTTCAGTTGCAGAACATAAACACCTGTTTGGTCACTTAAAGTTATTTAACACAGCTTGAAACATCACTGGAGGACTGTAGGCTGGGTTTTCAGGAATGATTCCGAGAACAGCATTGTGGAAACCAGGGGAACTGCTCCTGCTACCACATTCAGAAGGAATGGAACCAGAGGACCACTCCAGCCAGCACAATTGCCTCTCAAAACCCCCACAGCCAGTCATGAACAATGGAACTCTGTTGAAGAAAAGCCCAGTGTCTCCATAACCATACTTAACAACAACACAAGCCAGAAATGAACAATTGTTCTCTGCCTTGCATCTGCATTCCAAATCCTACACAGGTGAATCTTATTGGTAGAATGTAATTCCCTTCTGAATACTAGCTGCAAGGGAGTCTGGGAAGTGTAGCTTTTACTTTTCCAGCCACTGCAATGCTGAGAAGCCCAGAAGGATGCTGAATGCCAACTACCCAATTCACTACACCCTGTGAAATATTTAATGCTACTCTTTATATGAAGAAACAGAAGACCAGAGAAGTTAGATAACGTTAACAAGATTATACAAGCCAGCATTACTAGCAGTTAAATGCTAGCAGTACTAGCATTTAAACTTACATTAATCTGTTACCAAAGTTATTTATTGGGTGCTTACTCTGTTCTATACATTATTCTAAGTGCCTTCAAATATTTATTTAATCTTTAACTCTGTTACATAAGTATTAAATCCCTTATTTTTCAGATAAGAGAAACAAAATACAGAGACATAAATAAACTTCTATAAATCAAATAGTCAATAAGGAATAGAACTAGCATTCTTAGATGATGTTCTTCAATGTTTCTCCTCTTTCCTCTGCAGCATGTGCAGTCTTGACCGTGGGTTTATGACCAGCACGATTGTTGATAGCCACCTCCCAACAAACTTCCCTGGACACTAACATTCCATTGGTTTATGGAATAAGGTGATAATCCTCTGAAAGCCATTTTTGTGGTCTTAGCTAACTGGTGTGGAATATCTGGGGACTCTTAAGAGCCAAATATTCAGTATGGTACTGGTAAATATCTAACAACTAGTTCTCTGAAAATAAGATCTGTGATCTTGGGGCCTTTGCCAATTTCCATGGTATAAATACTCCCACTCTGATCAATTTCAAGGTACCAATATGATATCAACCAGCTCATAAAATTCCTGAATATTTAACAATTGACTCTTGCAAATCCAGAATGAGCCAGATCCAGATAACACCACAAATAATCTTTGTTGTTCAGGGCTCAAGATACCCTTGCAAGAAAACTTAAATCCTTTTCTACATTTGGATTTCTGGCATGTACTGAGATACCTAAATGCTTGGAGATGTCCTGATAAAAGGCAGATAGAAAGGAGAGGCAAAGACGTCTCTGAGGAAAAAGCACAGTAAATTTAGCATGAGCCTAGCAGGATGGGCTTGATAGTGTCTGAGGGAACAATGATTTGGGCTGCTGTTCTTGAATTCCCCTGGGCTAACAACAAGCACTAGAAAGGAGAGAAAATTGAATTGTTAGGAATTCAAGACAGTTTGTGGGGGAGCCACCTCCCCACACGTAGGTAAGTAATGAAGCTGACAAAACTCTATGACTAAGGTTCCAAGTCATTCTTTGGACTAGCTCCTATTCTTTTTGCTAGAAGGAGGAGGAAGCATTTCCATTCCAGAGACTCATGTGAACACCAGCCATGCCATGGTGCTCCATAGAGAAGACTGAGTGTAACCACTGCCTTTCTCTTCTCCAGGTCTTTCACATGCTATTTCCTAGCTGGAGATGTTTTTCCTACTCCCCTACTGATGAAAATTCTATTCCTCAGTCAAAATTCAAATGTCATCTTGTTCAATATACTTTCCCAAAGTCTTAAGAGTTGGAATTAGTCATTCTTTCCTTTGCTTATATTCTCTTTTAAATTACCTGTTTCATTCTTACTGGCATTATCATTAACTGCCTACACATGATTTTTTGACAGTAGATGGTGAACTCTCTGAGGGTAGGACTGGTAGCACATTTGTATCTGCAACTTTTCTTACATAAGCAAATGCTCACTAAGAATGCTGGCATTGCTAATACAGTGTGCAGAGGAGCATCTGTTATGAAAATGCACTTCCAAAAAAAATTTGGGAGGGAGCTAGAGGGGAAGAAATTAAGGTGGGGAGGAAGGGAAGGAGGAAGTATAGAAGAAAGGGAGAGAGGGCAAAAAGATGGGAAGAAAGGAGGGAAAGATGTTTACCTCCTAACTCGTTCGTTATTTGGCCCAAAGATTGGGGGTACATTTTTTCCCCATAATCTGAGATTAAAAACATGGTTTTAGAGGAAAGCAAATAATCCCTTTAGAACATCTTAGAGCTACCTACTTGAGAACCTTTTCATGACGTAAGTGTAAGTCTTTCTGTATTTCCTATTGCGAATCATCATTTTAGGGATATGCATGTTCTCCATGAGAAGTATTCACCAGAGGGATTGTCCTTGGCAAAGCCATTGATCAGAGCCTAAAGCATTGTTTCAGTCAATGTGTCAATGCCTCCTTGATAGAAAATTCTTCTATTATGCAAACGCCTTCATCACCTTGTGCTTCTCTGAGTACATCAATAAGTGCTCATATACGATATATGTGTGCTTACAGCGTATATAATACATTGGATGCATGTAGTGTTTTGTTTTCCATGCCTGAAAGAATAGCTGATTTATTTCATAGCTTTTATGGACGGTTTTATTATTCTTAACTATCCATTATTTTTGCATGCATATTTTATAGCACCTTGATGGACTTATTTGATTTGACCCAGAGTTTTAATGACAGCACAGTCATAGGAAGTGCACATTAACTTACACAAATCATTTATTCAAGTCACTTCAGAGTGTGATCCTCCCCTAAGGTGATTTGTGGACTGCTAGCCCTTTCATGATGGGCAAAATAGCATAGCATGCACTATAAAGCCATGGCCCAGGAAAAGCTAGTGGTGATTCCTGGATCAGCAGGGCAATCTCCTTGAAGGGGCTGTTAATTGTATAAATAGAGTTAGCCATAACTGTATCACTGGATTCAGTTTGATGTGATTCTTTTCTTCTGAATCTCAACTTCCTTATAGGGAGAGTGTAAGACAGAGCATAGTGATGGTAGGTCAGATTCTTAAGAGAATCTTAAAAGATCATGCAGCAGTGGAATGGTCTAAATAAATACTAATTAAAGAATGATATGGGCAGGAAGGGCTGAGGCTTCATTTTCAATAACACCTGACCTCTTCTTCCATCTTAGTTTTGGAGAAACCACTCCTAAACTCCAAGGTTTACATCCTTCTCTTTTTGGTGCCCTAGTTTTCATCTGGTTAAGGGGAATGATCTTGCACCCTAGGACAAAGAATATTTATTTGTAGTAGTGTAACCTTCTATCTTTCTCACCATGGTGTAACCTCAGATGATCTTACATGGCTTCATTTAAAAACATCTTTGGTGTAGTGACAGTCTATGGAAATTTTCCTGATTCCCAGTGTAACTTACCCTATTAAGGCCAGTTTTTGTGCCGGATTGCAGTATCTGAAACACATTAATTTATTTAGCACATGTATTCTTTTTTTTTTTTTTTTTTTTTTTTGCGGTATGCGGGCCTCTCACTGCTCTGGCCTCTCCTGCCGCAGAGCACAGGCTCCGCATGCGCAGGCACAGTGGCCATGACTCACAGGCCCAGCCATGGGCTCACGGGCCCAGCCATGGCTCAAGGGCCCGCGGCACGTGGGATCCTCCTGGACCGGGACACGAACCCGTGTCCCCTGCATCGGCAGGCAGACTCTCAACCACCGCGCCACCAGGGAAGCCCAGCACATGTATTCTTTTAGTACGCTTTCTTGGCAGTCTAGTAGGTGCCAGGCACTTGATAAGACATGTACTCTGTTTTTAAAATCTCCTTAACACCAGTGTATGTCAGAATCACCAGTGGGTGATTACACTTTACTAGATATGAGAATCTCTAGAGAGAGGGCTCAGGTGAGAACTAAATCTCAAGGAGCTCTGCTTTAAGAAGCTTATGATCTTTCCAGGGATGTTAACATGGGTTTTCATAGACATCCCTCTAAAGTACTATGGGAGCCCAAAGAGTGAAGTGACAAACTCCATCTGAGGTAGTTGAGGCCAGTTTCCCAAAGATTTGACATCCAGACTCTTTCTCATCCCCTGATTTTTTCTACTCTATCAGATAAGCTCCTTTCTCTCCTTCCCACATCTTGAGTCAAAATAGCTCTGTCCAGGATCCTGAAACCTGCCTTCTACATGATCATCACATGAAATCATACCAAGGATCCGGAAGAGAGACTCCTGTTTAAGTTCCAGGTGAGTTTTGCATTGTTTCCTGATGATCTCTTATATTAATCAGACCTGAATGCCACACAAGTAAACTTACACAGCAGGAAACTGAGGCCCAAAAAGTTCACAAAGTGAGTTCACGGCAGGACCAAGACCAGATTCCAGGCTTCCTGATCTTGAAGCAATTAGTCTTCGCATGACAGTGAGTTCCCTCTGATCTCCTCTCTTTGCTCTCAAAGATTGTCCCTGTGCATTTGAAATGGTTTGTGGTCATCAAAGGGGTACACATAGAATTCAATGTTCAAGATGGAAATTTTCACAATTTAACTTCAATAGAGATGAACTTCTTAAGGTTAAGATTGCATTATTCTTTTTTCTCTAGCCTTAATTAGCAGACAATAGGTTTCCTTTTGTGTTAGAATTTCTTTTTGACATTTTCACCTTTGTATTTTAGGTTTAAAAACTGCTATAAGCATCAACATCATTCTGTGTCACTATATTTTGAATATCTTTAGAGGTGTACGTCTTTTTTTTTTTAGTAATGTGTTCCTATTAAAAGTGATTAGCACAACTTAGATTAGGCATTATCTTGACTTTCAATTTTGTATTTGTGTATTTATTTGTATATAACTTTTTATAAAATGTCTTAGGCTTCATAGCTAAATTGGCATTCCTTCCTATAAGACTTCTTTGAGAATGTTCATAAATGTCCATCATTAACCCTCTTGGGCAAGAACTGAGGAGGTTGAGTGACTACATAAACACTGAGCAGTGTCCAACAGAGCTGCTCATGGGAGTTGTTTGTGAGGGAGGGTCTTAAGGTCAAACAGGAGATGTCAAAATACCAGGTGGTTAGGCTGAGCAGTGCTGGGCCAGGAAAAAAAAAGAAAAGAAATCTCTTAGTTGGAAATTAGAGAAGTGGCTAAATCAAGGCCACATCCCTGTTGGATTTATTAAAAGGGAGGCCAGAAGATCAGGAGGAATATCAACAAAAGCCAAACAAAGATTGTGTAGGGTTCATAGTGTGAAATAAGGTCAGTTCAGGGCTAAAACTTGTAATCTTAGCCACTGAGTGCCTTTTCCTGGGGACTTGGCACACTCATACTGGGTGGGGCAGGAGAGAGCTGCTTTAGACCATAAGAACCTTCTGAATAGTTGTAGGTCAGTTTCTTCCAGGAGCAGTGCCACAGTCATGCATCTATAACCCACAGCAGTAAAAATAATTTGAGCATTATGAGAAAAAGTAGAAGCGAGCCTAGTGCTTTATGTAAAAACCTTTAAATTCCCACTTCACTAAAAATTCCTCTCTGCAGCTGGTAGGAGAGATTACCATGATTCACCATCTGGGTGGATTAATGTTTACTAAAAAAGAGAGAGAGGGAGAGAGCAGTGGATAAGATGAATGCTTCCCCAGATACAACAGAAATCCAAAGTAGAATATCTTTCCATAAGCTTTTTTTCACATCTTACACCTGTTTTATTTGAATCTTGATAGAATTGTTTAAGGAAAACTCAGATTTACCTGTTTTCAAAGACTGAATAATGTAGAAACTGTGGATCATCATCAAACTGTTTAAATTTACATTCATGCAACATTCGCACTGAAGACTTTACGAATTTGTTGGAAATAATTAGGCACCTTTGGCACTTCACTTTTACATTTCCCATTCTGGGAACATTTTTCCTGCTACATGCAGCTTGAATTCACAAGGTAGAATCTCAGATTCTGACCTGGGGGACCACAGTTTGCCAGTTGCCTCTAAATCTGAACCTGATCAGTCAAAAATGTGCATCTCATCCATAGGCTGACTTAGCTTCAGTGGACCACTGGATGGTTGTCTTCCAGTAACTGGAGTTTCTGGTGAACTAGTAGAACTATACAGGTAGTTTGTTTGGTTGGTTGGGTTTTGAGCATCTGCAGTATGAGAGACACAGACTTTGCTTTACTTGCACTGTCTCTTAATCCTCACAATCACCTATAGAAGTAAACACTATTAGCATTCCCATTTTATTGTAGAAGAGACAGAGACAGAGAGTTTAAGGAACTTGCTGCGTGTCAACAAATGAATACATGTTAAAACTGATCTTTGAAGTCAGATCTGTCTCCTTCTAAAGCCCATGCTCTTAACCATTACACTCTATAGTCTTATTCAATAGTTAGGTTATTTTCAATTCAATTTGGGTGCTTGTAGATCCAGTCTTAATATTGGGAATCTCATTTCCTTGCAAATCATACTTACCCCTCTCAATATGCCACAAGTCATCATTCCCAGCAGCAGAGAGCATTTTACTGCAATTACACTTGCTAATCAATTCTGCATCAGTGACCAGCCTTATAAATGTCTAGTTACCTATATTCTACTGACATGTCATCTCGTTTCTTACCAAAATTGTCAGTAGTCTCAATTTTAGAGACCGTTTTTCTAAAGCACAGGGAAGCCAGGAAATATGTCACCCTTATTGCCAACCAAACAAAAATAAACCATTGTGTCATTTTTCATGCTGGGGATTCATCAGCTGAGTGCATTCCAAGTATTTCTGAGTTTTAACTTTTTAATCAAGGGGACTATTTGAGGAACTATGCTTTTTACCATTATTTTCAAATTTTCCCTTTAATTTTTCTACTAATATTTGTCTAACTTGCATTAACAATATTTTCAGTGTTTCTTCATGGGATTTAAAAACGATTAAATGAGGCTACATTTCTACTAAGCTTTAAAAAATAGACATCATAAGTCATATGACTATGTTAGAAGACATCCTGGGATCAGTTCCATGGCTCTCTGGCTGGCCATTCGGAAGGCAGTTTGATAGGGGTTGAGAAATAAATGAGCCAAAAAGGGTGTCCTCCCATTTCCTCTAAAGGAGAAGCTAATAATCATAAATTCCAGGGGGTATTCTGAGTGTCAGTCAAATGATGTTCAGGGTGCAGAAAGAGCAAGGACTCTGCTTCTGCTCTAGGTTCAGAGAAACCTAGTAGATGGGGATATGCTGGAAACATGGTCCAATCTTGGGGAAAAGCCAGATAAAGAGGACACAGGAAAGAACTGGAGTAAAAACTAGCTGCCAGGAGGGAGAAGGAGGATGGGTACATGGAGAGGCTGTTACATGAACTGCAGTTCACCTTTATAAGCAAGGCATGGAGAGAGCATACTAATTTCAGAGCCCTGTCCCTGCTAGCGGAGTGCCTCACTGGGGCCTAACTTAGTGTCTCACTGGGACTTTCTTGGCTCAGATCTGGAGAAGGGGTGTCTTTAACCAAGAGGAGTCAAGTTTGGATTAAGGACAGTTGAGATGGGCTTACTGGAGCAGTCAGTAACTAGCAGGCCATGACAGAGATTTTTAAAACATTGCTTTTTGTTTATTTGGTTATAGCCTTTTTTTTTTCCTCCCTACTTTTGTTCCTTTGATCTCTCATGGCAGTAACTGGCCAGGGGCACAGTCCACATGGGGTTGAGGTAAGCCAATAGCTCATTCACTGCAGTGTTTTTATATCTGCCCTGTCCAGCCTTCTGTGAATGGTGTAAAGGGGTGCATAGTCCTAACCTTACAGACCAACATGGTTTTTTAAGCACAGATTTGTCCATCTTAGTCTGTCAGTGCCTTGCATCTTGCTCATTTTTTGTGTTCACCAAGACTTGGTGTAGATAGCCTAATGTCATAGATGGGAAGAACATGGAATATGAAGTCTACAGGCTTGTGTTTTGTTTGCTTGTTTTTAAGATGGTATTTTTAAGTTGAAGTATAGTTGATTTACAATGTTGTATTAGTTTCAGGTATACAGCAAAGTGATTCATTTACACACATAATCTTTTTCAGATTCTTTTCCTTATAGGTTATGATACAGGCTTGTGTTTAAAGCTCAGTTCTGGCACTGATAAGGTGTGGAACCACAGGCAAGGTTGTGACCACCCTCCATTTCCTCATCTATGAAATAAGGGGAATGAATCTTATCTCACAGGGTTAAATGATACAACACATACAAAGTACATGCTAAAGTGTCTAACTCTGAGTGCTTATGGTCTCCCTTTTCCTCCTCTCTGTGACCCGGACACACCTCTCCATACCCAGCAGCTTAGGGAACATACCCAGCCCACTTTAAAGGGATGATCTCGTCATAAACACACCTTTAAATTTTTTTCATTAGCAAAGAAGAGGTTTCTCCAGTTGGAAAAACAGCCATTGTTTAGTAGATTCATTCATTCAAGAAATTGTTCTTGAACACCTAATACATCTTAGCATAGATTTAGGAACTGGAGATACAGCCTTGAGTAAAAAAAAGACAAAAATCCTCGCCTTCATGGCGTTTACATTCTAGTGGGAGGAGGCAAGCAAACAAACAGGCAAATTGTATAGTGTATTAGGTAATGATGAACGCAACAGAGAAAAATAAAGCAGGGAGATGAGATGAGACGTGCAGGAGTACAATGGAATAATTTAGATCTTAAATATGCCAGTCACATCTCAGGAGATGACATAGAGGACGGGACCCTGAAGAATTTCTATTGGGAAGAAAGACTCTAAGAGGGAAAATACATTCTGCCTTTCCTCATCTCCATGGTCCCCTAGACACTAGGTTCCTCAAGGCAAAAAACTGTGCCTTCTTATTACTGGTATCCCCAGCCCACAGCACAATATTTGACACATACTAGGCATTCAATAATTGTTTGTGGAACCAAACTACTCCTCAGGCCTCTCTCAGGAACCACTGTGCCCCTTGGCACCTGAATTATCAGTTTGTGTTAATAACTCCACCTGCATGCTTCAATCTGACAGGCAGTAAGCACCAAGCCTGCAGGTTGTTTATTGATGTGGCTAATAATAATAATGGAGTGGCAACAGAACTGACATTAATATAACGTGGAGGGGAATGAACACCAGGATTGAAATGCTCTTATGCATCAAGGAGCTTCTGCTGCTGAGAGAGGAATTTGATTTTCTTGCAGTGTTTTCTGTCTCACTTCCTCAGCAATCAGCACTGTAAAATCCCATTGATAAGGTGTGAAAGGCAAAGGCAGAGTTTTAAAGAGGAACTTAGAGTCTCCTTCACAGTAGCAAGAAATTACATGCTAGTGGGACGAACTCAGTGAAAATAGGAGAAAGTAGAG
Source organism: Globicephala melas (assembly GCF_963455315.2). Classification (NCBI taxonomy): domain Eukaryota; kingdom Metazoa; phylum Chordata; class Mammalia; order Artiodactyla; family Delphinidae; genus Globicephala; species Globicephala melas. The sequence goes on from NC_083333.1 coordinate 57,553,786, forward strand.
AGAGAATAGAATAAGGGATGTGAGGGCTTCATATGCCAGAAATAAATCTACCCCAAAATAAAGATAATTGGCCAAATTTGTCTTTCTATGTTGTTAAGACGATGGCCTTGTTTTGACTTCTCTTATTCATTCAGTAAATCATTTATTATCACTTATTCAGCAAACATTTACTGATCACCTACCATATACTCTACTAAGCACTCAGAGTGAATAATCTCTGTCCCAGTGAAATAAAGTATTTGGTTGCCCTTTGTCCCTGGTTTTGGGGAGACAACCACTAATCCCTTGGAATTTCCTGAGTGATAGGAGTGTCATTGTTATTCATAGTGGGCCTTTTAGACCACACACCTGATAGTTTATGCTAACAAGGTGACTCAGGACTGGAGCTGGCCCAGGCCAGAACCAACCATGTGATTAGAAGGTTGGGGCTTTGAGACACCTCATATTGCCTTTCCACCTGTGGAGGGAAGAAGGGCTGGAAATTGAGTTCAACCATGCAGCCAATGATTCAATAATGGAAGCATAATGAAGTTTCAATAAAAACTCTGGACACCAAAGCTGGGGCAAGTTGTGTCCCTTCTTTTGTTGGTTCTGATTTGTATTCTAGTAATAAGTATAGCACTTTTCTGAACTCTGTGACTTGTTCTAGTGAATTATCAAGCCTGAGGGAGTCCATAGGGACCCCTGAGTTTCTAGCCAGCTAGTCAGAAGTGAGGGTGGCCCAGGGGACCCTGAACTTGAGACTGGTATCTGAAGTAGTGAGGACGATCTGGTGAAGGACTGTGCCCTTAACTGTGAAGTTTGGCTTAACTCCAGGTAGTGTCTCAAGTAGCTCAGAGTCTAGCTAGAGTAATGAAAAATCATATTCACAATGCAGTGAGAAAGTTCTTTGCTCACAAATGTAGGCTTAGTCATGGAGAGCAAGGTAGGTGCCATCCAACTTATTGAGGATAATCAGAGGTGGCCTTCTGGACAAAGTGAAATTTGAACTGAATTCAAGCACAAATGGTAATTAGCAAAGCAAGGCAAAAACAGAGAAACACATGGGACAACTTTCAATCATCCTGTATCATCTGATAATAATACTAATAATAACAGCAACACTAGTAGCAACTAAAATCCCTTGGACTATTTTTATGTGAAAGTGCTTTATGTATATTTACTGATTTAATCCCCACAGCAACCTTGTCAGGAAGATTTTGTTGGGGTTTCTGTTTTCCAGTGAAATATCTGAGACTTAGGTATATAATTTGGCCAAACTCATACAACTAGTAAGTTGGCATACCTTTGCATCACACTTTGGTTTCTGTTAAAAACTTTGTGTTCCTCCCAAATTCCCTATGTTGAAGCCCTAACCTCCAATATGATAGTATTTGGAGATGGGACATTTGGGAAGTAATTAGGGTTAGATGAGTACATGAGGGTGGAGCCTTCAAGCTGGGATTAGTGCCCTTATTAGAAGAAACATGAGAGAGCTTGTTCTCTCTCTCCTCTCTCCCTCTCTCCCTCTCTCCCTTTCTCTCCCTCTCTCTCCCTCTCTCTCCTTCCCCATGAACATGTGCTTAGGAAGGCCTATGTAAGCATAGGAAAAGTGCCCTCATCAGAACCCAACCATGATGGCCACCCTGATCTTGGACTTCCAGCCTCCAAAACTGTGAGAAAACAAATTTCTATTGCTTAAGCCACCCACTCTATGGTATTTTGTTATGACAACCCAAACAGACAAAGGCAGTTTCTGAATCCAGAACTCTTGTATATGATTACTGCACTATATTTCCTTTGGAAAGGGCAACTTAACCTCTGAAAAAATATAATAATGTAAGGTATCCTGTCTCCTCTAGAGTGTAATGGCACACTTGGAGGTGGGGGAAGGTGCTAGGGTTGAGGCAAAAAAAAAAAAAAAAAAAAAGGAGTCCTGTTGAATGCTGCTTCTGTGTAAAATCCCTCTTATTTGAATGAATAAAGTCATAAATATCTATTGTAACATTTTCTTGATCACTGAACTTGTTGCCAAAGAATCCTATGAATCTCAGCAAGAAGGGATCTCCCCATTTGATTCTGGATTCAGGTAGTCCTCCAACTTAATTTTGACTGCCTTTCTTGGTAGGTGATGCTTTCTTTATACAGATCAGACCATCTGAAAATTTCTTCAAGGAGTTTAAATTTACCTCTGTGTGTTTTCCACTCATTGATCCTGGCTCTGTGTGTGAGAGTAAATTAAAGAAGAAATAGTGTCAATAGCAAAAGGGTAGCTGCTGTATATGGTGGACCATGCAAGAAGTCTTGCAATTCTGTTTTGAAACCTTTCTGACCTTGCAGAATCCATTACTGCTTGTTTTAAGAAGGTCATGGTTCTGGAGTTCTTTTCAGATGTAGCTTTTAGTAATTCCTCTTTCAATATGAGCCTTTGAAGTGTCTGGTAATATATAGAAATAATCATTTATTCAACTCTTATTTTCTGTGTATGTGTTCATTGTTCACATTAGACTTCTTTTATGTAAATCAAGTCCCTCGATATGAAGAAACAAAGCAAATCCAGATTAATTGGCTAATTTTCAGAGGCTTACTCTACATTGATTACAGCTTTTTTTCCCATGAATTTTTAATTATGTTCTCTCTTTGCTATGCAGAGTCGCTTTTGAAACAACAGCATGTAAATTTGGTATATAGAAAGTTGACCTAAATCATCTCAAAAAAAAAAAGAAAACCACACATTGTGACCTATTTCCCATTTTTCCAATTCAGCAAGTTTAAAATATAACAAGGAGAAAAAGGGGAGTTTTTTTCCACAGGTGTAACTTTTTATAATGCCTTTCTAACCTTAGGCTTTGCATCTGTCCAACTTTTTTTTCTTTCTCTCTCTCACATCCTCATTATTTTTCCACCTTTGCAATTTTAACCTGTGAATTTAGTAAACTTCTAAAGTCAGAGGATTAAACAGCATTGGATTTGAAGGGAACTTAATGATCAGTTCCATTGCATCTCAAAGCCTCTCTACTTTAGCACAACAGTTGCCTGCCTCTGACTGATCACCTCCCGCCTCCCACCTTCCAACCTAATAGGGAACTCATGTTTTCCCCAAGCATTAAGCCTTTGTATAATTCTCACTTTTATAAAACTCCTGTTTATCTTAAGCAAAATGACTCTTTTTCTCCTCACTAAAAACATGCCTTATTCCTCATCTACTTCAGAGCTCTGAAGATAAAGAGACTTAAGACTTAAGTCCCCTTTGCTCTTTTCAAGCCCTTTATTCTCCAGGCTAAAAGGAATGTCAGTAGTCTCCTTTTTATTCCTGCTGATTTTATATGGCAAAACAGGAAAGAGATATAGCTGCCAATTTTGTTTTCCTAAATCTCCAAATTTAATGGTTTTGGTTTCTATAACAACTTCGTAGGAAACAGCACAATCACTTGTCCTGCTTTAAAAGGTATTTACACACACACATACGTGGCATAGGAGGTGTTTTATGTTAAAATTTCAAAAAGTACAGTGTCTATCCTTGATTTAATAAGAGATCAGAACAATATATCTCACAAGTAGTGGGGAGGAGGAATAAATCAAGTACTTGGTGCAATATCTCTTGATACCATTATTAGTCTCTTTTTTTCCCCCCTAATTTCAAGCTATTAGGTTGGCTGTTGCTGAGGTTTATATTCTGAATACCCTCCAATGATATTTTAATGGAGGAGAGAAATCAATAGCTGCTATGCTGACATTGGCTTATATATCATTAGTAGTCCATAGTGTGTTTCTGCTACATGGGTAAAAGTCTAGGAGGTAGAGAAAATCCACTTCATGCTGGCCCTCCAAGTTCAGAGTTACTGAGAACTATTTGAGATTGCTAACATTGAGGACAGCATCCATCCTCCAGACTACTTCTCAGAGCAGTAAGTGTGGACAGTAGCCAACCTTCCTGCACCAGTCCGTTCTTTTCCTCAGATAGTTACCCTTGCAGACCTGCTGCAGGAAATGGCAGGCCCACCTCCTCCATGGCATCAAAATATATACTGCACATTTGGCCCGCTCTCCTAAGTGTGGCTTGTAGTCACACTTCCAGCCACTCAACTTAACTGGTGTTTCAAGGAAAGAAAAACAGATAATGCTGCAAATGAGGCCTCTAGGACTGGTGAGGCCTCTAGGACTGTTGAGTCCTCTAGGACTAGAATGGCAAATCTGGCTGTGCCTGAACTTCTCCAAATTGGATGGTTCCAAATAGGAAGGACTAATTTCATGGGGTCAGTGCTGGATCCTGTAAAAACATATACTATATAAAAATTAATGTTTGATGAGTCCTAAGTCCAAAGTGTCTCAATAGACCAGAAGAGAAAGGGTTTCCAGGAATGGGATTTGGAAAGAGCATAAGGATGAAGTGAGATAAGTCTGTATAAAGAGGAAAAAAATGTAAAGAAGTTCAATTCTAATAAATCAGAAGTAAGTGAACCTTGTTCTCTCCCTGGCACAATTCTCTTTCTGCAACAATGTAGCCTGGCTTGACCCAGTACAACAATCTCCTGCCTCTCACCATTGTACCCTTTCCTCATCCAACCCTACTGCTCTGACTTCTGATAAGAAATACAACATTTATTTTTATGTAGTCAATCTTCAGCCACAGAAACCCTGAGAATTCTCATTATAGGTAACTGATCAGACAATGATTGTCCAGCTTACAAAAGTAATAAGTAACATTTAGGTAGTTCTTTACAGTTTATAATGTTCTTTTGTGTTATGTCCTTCAGTCTTCAAAAGAAAAAAACAACTCTGTAATAAATAATAACATTATTTCCATTTTTTGGATGAGAAAATCGAGGCTCAGAGAGTTTGTATAATTTGTCCAAGATTATGGCAATAGGGAGCAGAGCCAAGAGTTGAACCCAGCTCTCCTGACTAGTATTTTTAGCTTCTCAGTGGCCTTTGTGAAATGTGGCACAAGGAATCATATGCCTCACTGGTTGGGTGGGTCCTCCAAGGTTATTTCCAGACCCAGCCAAGAATATAATACCAGACACCCTTCTAGGCCAAATAATTCCAGTATGAGGGAAAAGGATAACAAAGGATAACAAATATGGAGACTGGGGAGGTCCTAGCATACTAGCACAGGTTGCTGACAGTGTGCCAGGTCCTCCTTTCACTCACTCACAGACAGGGCCAGGAAGGAATGTAATTTTGCCATAGGCTGGAATCCTTCGATGAAGGAAGAGAAAGCTAGAAATCACCGCTATTAACTCTGAGTTCTCTTAAGAAAGTGGATGTCCCTCAAAATATTAAAAATAGAACTACCATTTGATCCAGCAATCCCACTTCTGGGTATATATCCCAAGGAAGTAAAAACAGGATCTCGAAGAGATATCTGCACTACCATGTTCATTGCAGCACTATTTGCAATGGTCAAGGCATGGAAACAACGTTAAGTGTTGATGGATGAATATATAAAGAAAATGTCACACACACACACACACACACACACACACACACACACAGAGGAATATTATTCAACCTTAAAGAAGAAGGAAATTCTCTTATTTGTGATAACAAGGATGAACCTGGAGGGCATTATGCTAAGTGAAATAGGCCAGACACAGAAAGACAAGTACTGCATCATCTCACTTACATGTGGAATCTAAGATAGTCAAACCGATAGAAGCAGAGAGTAGAATGGTTGTTGCCAGGGGCCAGGGAGGGAAGAGAGGAGGGGTAAATGAGGAGATGTTGGTCAAAGGGTACAAAGTTTCAGTTATTCAGATGAATTAATTTGGGGGAACTAATGTATAGCATGGTGACCATAGTTAATTAACAGTATCATATTGTATACTTTGCTAAGAGGATAATAAACCTTAAATTGAATCTTCTCAACATACGCCCATATACACACAAAATGATGACTATGTAGAGATGATGGATAAATTATTTAGCTTGATTATGGTGATCTTTTTACCATATACATGTATCAAAACATCACGTTGTTCACCTTAAATATATATAATTTTTATGTCTCAATAAAGTTGTTTTAAGAAGTAATTGATTATAACAGGGGGATATGGTCATAAAATTTCAATCTGCTACAGATTCCAAAATCCAGCTCTGATGCCAAAGAGATAATGATATTAGTTCAACAACAATATTAATACCTAACTTTTACTGGGCCCTTACTATGTGCCTTACATGTCTCATTTAATTCCCACCACATCCTATCTGTCAGGTACCATTGCTGTTCCCATTTTGCACAAGGGAACTCTGAGACTTTGAGAGGCTAAAGGACCCATTCACACAGGAATTAAAAGGCAGCTCTAGGATTCAAGCTTCCTCCGACTCCAGCACTCATCCTCCCCGTCACTACATCACATGGCCTAGATTGGAAGTCTGTTCTCACCTTCCCCTTACTAGCCACAGAAATTATTTCAATATGATGTTTCTGTCTTTGGGCTTGCACAAATGTGCTGGCCATAACATTTACAGCATTCCAGCTGAGGTGGGGACCAAGACACATTGGAGCCAAGTGTTTTAATCGCTTCCTGTGTTAGTAGTTATAAAAACATAACTGTTGCTGCAGGTTCAAAGAATTAAAATATGGCAAGGTAGAAGGAGGTCTCAAGGTCAGCTTTCAGAACTACAGCTTCGCCCTTGTAAACAACTTTTATATACCACTTTTGGACTGTGTATGATGAAATGACTAACATTTTCAGCTGTAACCGGAGCTATTACACAGCAGTTGAGTGTTTTATAGCTGGAAAGCTGAAAATTGGTGGAAAGGGTGAGCTGTGGGGATTCCTTGCCTCTGCATGGGCACATTTTCTGTCTCCTCCCAGTGGGAATGCCCTGCATAAAGCAAAACAAAGTAATAGTAACAGGTAAATTGCACCTTGCATTCTCAGTATAAAATGAAGCTCTTATCTGCACATTTCACTTCTGCTTTTAATGCCTTTGTCCCTTCTCTCTTGCTCACTGAAGTGGAGTATATAGTTTTCTTTATTTTAAATCTTCCCCCAAAGAAAACTACAAGCTGAGATTCCAGGTGTCCACCTATAATCCAGAAACTTATATGACTTCATTTGTGGAGGAGATTCCCAGAGAGATCTTTGATAAGTAGCTTCTTTCCTCCTCTGTTTTGTGATTTACATATTATATAGCTATAATTGCAGGTCACAGATATGAATATTCAGAAAAGGATAATATGAGGTTACTGAATGCTTTTCCCCTGAATTCCAGAAGGTGGGCCTCACAGTTGACTGAGTGATGTCAGCTAAAGTCCTGAGTTTCCCATCCAATCTTAACCTAACTGTGCTAAAGATGAGTGTTTTCTAAGGAGAGACACTATTACAGAATCAGAAGGATTGTTATTATACTTATTCTTGCAGACTAGACCAGAAATCATATTATGGAAACGGAATAGTGTGCCAGTCTTGTCCACTGTCTTTAATAACATTCAGATCACAAAAACAGGCGACTCTATTTTTAGCCCTTTCATATGAGAATGGCTGTGGGAACAGAATGTGAGATTGTCATACTTCCCTCAAACCCAACAATAGTTTGTTGCTGGAATAGAAAAAAAAAAAAAAATGAAGTCATGTGTATCCCAGACACATCATGGCAGGTAAATTACGCGAGTATCCTTACCTGGACAGACTTACCATCCAGAGCCTTGTGGTATTGTGCTCGGGATTCCTAAGAGTGAACCTTGAAGAGCTATGCTAATGATGGTGCTTCTCATCCAAGGCTCTTTGTTAAAATACGAGGTCATATTTTGTGATAAAATCAGTATCACATGGTGAAAGGTATATATTGCGGGTGGAAAAAAGCAGTCTTTAGACTCTGGTAGCCTTTTCTTTAGTCCTTGCTCTGCCATGATAGACAGATTATGTCCTTTCTAAGAACCTCAGTGGTCTCATCTGTAAAATGGGCATAATAATACATATGTAAGACGGTTGTGGTGGTGAATAAATGAGATCACAATTGTAAAATACTAGCAATGGTAGATGCTCAGTAAATAGTGCTTATTATTATTATCATGGAGCATATGGTTTTGTGGAGAAAAACAGTGGTTTTGATTCATTTGGAAGACAATAGTTTTTAATTTTGTCATGTTACTTCCCTCCTCAAAACAAATGCATTGCTTTGCACTGCATATATGATACAATCATTTTCTCTGTGTGTCTGTGTGTCCATCTGTCTCTCTCTCTCTCTGTCTGTCTCTCTCTTTCTCTCTTGTGTCTGTCTCTCTGTCTCTCACAACACACATACAAACATGAAATCCATGACTGAGTCACCATCCTCTGGATTATTGTCCTGAATCAGGGATTTTGCTCCTGCTGCCCCAGTCACCTAGAATGTCAATTCCCCCTTTCTCCACCTGTTGAACTATGTTATCTACCCGTTCCACTCTGTCTACCCTCCTCCACAGATCTTTTCACAAGGCTTCCAGCTCAAGTTAGTGTTCTCCATTCCTCCAAGTAACATTTTGTTGTACCTCTACTCCAGCACTCTGCACAGACAGCCTTGTAGTAAAGCGATCTTGGTGCTTTCTCTCTGTCCCACAAGAATGTGAGAAACCCACCAGCACAGGAATTGTGTCATATTCACCTTTGCATTCCTCCCAATTGTGGACCAAGTAAATGGATATCGATTTGAGTTGTAGTTTAGTGTTTATGTAGCTCCTATCGCTGTTCTGAATTTTCTAGTAGTTTATTTGTGATTTGTGTCTTGTCATAATTTCATGCTCCTTGGCAGCCACTTACTTTACAAATATCAGTCCTTTTATGTTAGTCATTTCTAGACAACTTGTGGTCTCATGGTCAGCACTCGGGGATTTGGAAGTTGTCATTGTTGTTGTTTTGCTGAAATGTCTCTCTCATCAGTTTTCTTGTGGGTGACCCTTTAAATAACCAGAATTAACGATGGGAAAAAAACTAAAACAAGAGTTTGGAATGCAGTGTCTCTTCCATTGCTACTTCATGGATGAAAGACGGATCTCAAATGCATTAGGATTGACTCTGCTTTAGGAAGACATTTTAACTCTGGCTTGTTCATTTCTTTTCAGGTAGAAAGCTCAGACAGCAGACAGCAAAGGGCCAGGATTGTCCAGGGGACAGGTCAGAAATGCTTGAAGCATCAGAAAGTCAAGTTTCCTAGTATCATCTTCACTCAAACTCTTTCACATTTGCATTGGGTGAGGACACATACTTGTTCAGAGCCTGAAAAACCTCATTGTTTCATTCTTCAGCCCCTCATTTGTAGCCAGGTAATTGAAGTCTAAAGGTAAACTCACCAGCCCGAGTCCCATAGGAAATTAGGGAGGAAAACAGAGGTCAGGACAAGAGTCTTAAGGCTCTAAGTCCACTGCTCTTTCCTCTCCTACACCCTGTGGCCTCTTCCCATTCATGGATTACTCACATAATCCAAATTGTGTTATTTTCAGGATCCACTTAAGGAATTAATCACTCTCTTTGTCATTACCTTTTTTTACTTTGAGGTAGAGCCAGACTTTGCCATTACTGAACGCTGTGGCTCCACCAATGAAGAGACTAGCCTGGGCTAATTGCCTTCATGCACCTCCTACCAGCAGAGGGCTGGCCGATGAGCACCTGTGTGCAGCTCTTCGGTCCCCTTGTGGTCTGGGCCCTGCACTCATAAAACTGGTGCTCTGTCTTTGTTTGTTTGCAATGCTTTCCTCCCTTGCTGTGGGTGATGGGCAGGGGCAAGGGATCCTAGATTCTTTTTAAATTGTTTGTACATAGGTATACTACACTATATTTAGCATTTTAGCATCACTAAAATTGAAATGTTTCTTATAGTCAATGGTGTGTAATAGTTTAATTGTCAATATCTTTTCTTAAACGATGGTGCATATTACAATCTTGCCATTGTGGAGTTAAAGGTATATGAGAGTTCAAATTTTATAAAATGCTTTCCCATATAATAATAAGATCTAACATACATAGAATGCTCAGGTCAGGCACTGTGTGTGTCAGGCACTGTGGGCTTTGTGTGTCACACTAATTAATTTATCCTCTCCTCATAATGACTTCAAGCTGGCATTATCCCCCATTTCCTAGAAGAGGAAACTAATATTAAGTAATTTTTTCAAAGTCACAAAGCAGTAGGATGCAGAGCCATATCCACCCCAGGGCAGTTTTAATACAAAGCTAAAATTCTTTCCTCTTCTCCTCCTATTGAGTTTTGCTCTCAGTCTCCCCCAGAGTCAAATGGGTGGCAAGATGGGCAGCATAGGAACACAAACTCTCAAGTGACCTTGTGTAAATTACTCAACCTTTCTGTGCCTCATCTGTAAAATGGGGATGAAAATAGCACCTTCCCATCAGCAGTTGTGAGGGTTAAGTGAAATGAGCTGTATGAAGCACTCGGAACACTGACCCCAGCACACACCAATGGTAAGTAAATGTGAGTGATATTAACTAAAATTTCAGAAATGGAGACCTGATTGAAACAAAGGGGCATCTATTTGAGGTTTGTTAGGACTGTAGCCTGGAAGACACAGATTCAAGAAACACTTGAATTGTGTTCCACCGGACTACAAAATTGGAGAGGGTTATAAAGGCAAAGAACTGCAAGGTTACATAAATTGTCAAGAATTAGGATTGGAGCTGGCAAGACATAAGGGTGCTTTTGAAGCAAGGATTCGTTGGGGTTCAAAATGATTACATAGTTGTGAAGTGGGAGGGATCTTTGAAACTACAAGTCTACAGCTGGCAGCTGCTAGCAGATATTGTTTTGAAAATGGCTGGTGGTGTCCTTGAGTTTGATATAGCTCAGAAAATTCAAGTTCTCCGTGATTCAGGAATGTGTCTGAAACCACATCCACAATGGCCACCTGGCTCCATTTTGGATGTCCGAATCATAGTTTCTCCATTTTGATTTTTAAATGATCTGAAATACGTCTTCAGTGGTAACATCACTCCCTGGTTTGCTACATCCCCTGTGGGCATCATCTTAAGCTTAGAAATGGCCTTCAGCTCAGGCATATGCCCAGAAGCCTCTGAGATGCCCTATACTGTGCACCCCCTTCTAAGAGAGCAGGAGGGGAACCTCTCTCAACAGTTCTGGGATGATGGCCTGAGCAGAGCTTGCCTTCCTCAGATGCCACTGTCACTAGGAAGTGAGTGCTCAGCCTGCCCCTCTGTTAATTCAAGTTCCCTAGCAAAGCAGGAGCTTCCCACAAGACTAGCCCCTAGAAACCACACATACCAGTGCTATGACACTGGTTGCCCAGAGGTTACCTGCTGCCATTTAAAAACTGCATGGAAATGCATTTAATTCTCCCTCACAGGAATGTTTTCCAGCCACAACTCATATTACTGCCCACTGTTCAGTCCTAATCCTGTCTCCTGAGTGGCCAGAGACAGTCTGACCTCACTGAAAATCAATGCACAGCAGAGGTGAAGCTGCTGCCACCCTGCACTGTGAATCATTTAACCTGGGCCTCAGTTTCTCATTCTGGATGGTAGGTTTGCCAGAGTGACCTCCTTAGAGGGACGATGAAAGAAAGGTCCCACTGAGCAAGCAGACTGCAGGATGAGTGTCTCTCATCCACAGTCAAGTTCACAGTACTGGAGGGTAAATATCTGAAGTGTGCTGAGGGCAGGTGCAGAGACTGAGTCAGAAAACATGTTTGTGTAATAGATCACCAAAGCTGGGGAGGCCTGAAGTGGACACAAGGAGCTGATGGGAGGGAGGAGCCTGGGAGCAGAGAGTGGAGAGGAGCACAGGCTGGAGGAAATGCACCGGGAGGTGACCCGGGCTGGGTAGAGTCCTGGGAAAGGGTCTCTTTTTAAAGGATTTGGTGCAACAGACACTCCAAGAAGCAGCAGTCGGGCACACGGAGTGGGGCTCCCGTACAGCAGCTGGGCTCCTGGCCACTCCCCTGCCTGCCCAGCACTCGTCCCGGTTCCTGCAGAAAGGCCTGCCAAGCCTGGGTCTGGACAGCAACACCGTGGCCTCCAGCATTACACTATTAGGTTGCAGCTGTATTTCATAGCCCCACGCTCTATCCAGCTGTTTCTATGAGTTTTATTATACAGTTAAGTATCAACAGGACCTTTTTAATATTCTCTTTTTTATTAAACAAAAATAAGTATTCAGGCTAACGTCTTGCAGTAAAGTAGACTCAAGCTCTATTGAGTATCCACTTACCTCTTTTCAGTTTTTCGAAAGACAAGTGATAAAGCCCCCATATTTCTAAATAGGATACTTTCTTATTTAAATAAAACAGGTGAGGCAAGTTAGGCTTTCTAAATTAAAAATTCATAAAGGCATTGCTCTCTTAAGAATGAGGGGAATGGGGAACATCTGAATTACATAAAGAGCATGATGCAGTAGTAGTAAATTTTAAAAAGTAGTACTAAATAAATAAACTTGATGGAACACTTTGTGGCAGACATGAATCAGATGAATCTAAATAAATCAGATGCCTTATCTCATTTAACCTTCAGTACAGCTCTGTAAAATGAATACAGCTGTTATTCTCATTTTACATGTGGTGGAACTGAGTCTTAGAAAGTTTTAATGGGTTCCATAATACAAAATAGCTCTTGAGAAGTGGGCCTAGAATTTAAATCTAGATCCTTCTGACTGCAGAGCCCAAATGCTTACCCCTGCACATGTTAATTAGATTCAAACCAGTATTTGAATTTCAGCTGTGTGACCTTGGGCAAGTTTCTTAACCTCTCTGGATCTGTAATCTGGAGGTTCATTATCACTATCACTATCACTATCAGTTTCTGTGGTGACTAAGTTAAATAATATATAAGCAAGTGCCAGTACTATAATAATACTATAATTGGCACATATTTACTACTTAAAAAAAATGTTACCCACATTCCTAAATACAGTTGACCCTTGAACAATGTAGGTTTGAACTACACAGGTCCACTTATATGTGGGGATTTTTCAATAGTAAATACTATCCGTGGATGTGGAATTACGGATACAGTGGAACCTCGGATAGAGAGCACTCTCAAATAGGGAGGGCAGACTATATATTATCCATGGATTTTCAACTACACAGAGGGTTGGCACTAACCCCCAAATTGTTCAAGGGTCAACTATAATTCAGAAAATCAGTAGTTTTTTTTTTTTTGTCTGAAGTTTCTTTGGCAGCCAGTCACCTCCACTCATCAAAATAGTGTGCAGACCATGGACAAACCTGATATCCTCCCCTCCAATTCAGCACAGCTGGAACCTGCTCAAATGGAACTGGGCTCTGGTCATGGCTGAGGGTCCGTCCATCTGCATGCTGTCTACAAACATGGACAAGCTCACTGCTGCATGATCCTGACTCTAACTCTGACCCAAGAAAATTTAAAGACTGTGTTATGCTGGGTCCTGGGGAGCCTAGGTTGCCTATATATTTCTTCTACTTAATTGTATGACCCAAAGAAGAAGAACACATAAAAAATTCCTTTGTTGAGTGTGGATTTCTGACTGGCAGCCAGCTAGAAAGCTCTTTTAATTTCTCTCAAAATAAAAGGATTTGAGTTAGAACTAAGGGTGGGGGAAAAAAAAGTTTAGGGAAATCTAAACCTTTTAACTAAGATAAGAGGTATTTGGCTCCCTTTTCCCAGTCTGTGAAGCAGAAGAGGAAAATCCATAATGAGACATGGTGAAAAAGACTTACTTTTACTATTTGTCAACAGCTGGTTCAGATTAGTGCAACAAATATTTATCAAGGGCCCAGTTCTTGTCCAGCACTGGGAGAATGATGATAGATGGATAAGTGGACACAGGCCTTACCTTCTATAAGATTTCAGTCTCATCAGGAAAACAGACCCTAAAATAGGCCTAATACAGAATAAAAAATGGTAAAATAACATAATAAAAAATAATAATTAACTACCTCTCAAGCAGTAGCTACATGTCTTCTAAGTGCTTTACATGTATTAATTCATTTCTTCCTCAGAACATCCCTATGAGGTACATACTTATACTCATACATATTTACAGGTGAGGAAAATTAGGCAAGCCTGTACAGCTTGAGAGTGGCAGTGCTGATCTGAATTCGGGTTTGTGTGGCTCCATTTGTGGCTTCTTTCTGCTGTTCACAACTTCCTCCTCCATCCAGGAGCAGGGCTGCTCTGTAGTACAGCTCCAGAAGACACCATTCACATGGCAGTTTACAGAGTGTGGAGTTGTGCAATATATAGCCTATGAAGCTGTATAAAGATAGTAAGATGGGTATTATTATACTCTTTTAAGAGACAAGAAGATTGAGGTTTGGAGGGCCTAAGTGACATCTCCATGGTCATAACTCTAGTAAGTGGCAATGCTTGGAACTTGGTCTGCTGCCTCTGAGCACCGTGCTCTTTCTAGATTCCATGCTGCCTCCACTTTGCTCCTCATGAACTACTTTCAGAGCACAAGGAAGGGGCATTCAGTACAGGCTAGTCTGGAGAAATGGTCTGGGCAGGCACTGGGGAGAAGAAGCAGCTTGTAACCTGTCCTCTCAGAGTGGGCAGCTCTCATTGTCCCCCATGAATCCTCTTTTCTGTGCAGATGAGCTGCTTCATTCCTCAGCACCACCATGACCCTCTGGGAAGAACACCAGACATAGAATCAACTGAACCTGGGTTTCCTATCTTTACTCACTTGCTCAACAAATATTTATTCAGCACTTACTATGAGTCAGGAACCATTTTAAGAGCTGAGAGTACGTTGATGTCCAAGACCCTTGCTTTATTGAGGCTTCTATTCCAGTGCAATATCTGCTGCCTATGTGTTCTTGCTTATGTAACTCAACCTCTCTCAGTGTCAGTTCTCTCATCTGTGAAATGAGGACAGTAGCATCTGACTCATAGAGCTGTGGAGAATCTGAAGTGAGATAATGGATGTAATGACCTTTGCAGTGACCTGGCTCATTGCAGGCAGTCAAGAAATCTTAGTCTGTTCCCCACCCACCTGCCACACTATAAAATGAGTATGACCAGACCTGCCTTTGCCTTTGCCACTCCCCTGGATCCTTCTGAGATGGTGATTGTACTTGTTTGGTTGATAGATTATTCCAAGTCCATTTGACCAGCATCAGTTAAAGCAATGAACCGGTTCACCATGTTCCTCTACTTTATATACATTATGACTTTGTATATGGAACCATAAAACTCAGGACAGATTTATGCATATGACATACTGTATATTTTCATAGAAATGTTTTGCCAATACACCAATATTTGTGAGCAGTTTTCAAAAGTTTATTTCTCATAGATGTCTCTTAAATTGCATGTGGAGTGACATTTTATGGTTTAAGTTTTGTTTTCATGGCACAGCCCCAATTTGCATCTTTGTTCTAGCACTCAGGACTTCCCTGCTTATAGCCCATGTGTTTCTCCTGTCCTTGAAGCATTTCTTTAGGCCCACATTCCATCAGGAAGCTATTGCTAAAGACTGCAGTTTGGCATCTTTCCTGGAGAAGTCAATCCATTTGTGAATGTCTTGTAGAAATGGACTTGAATTATTCATTTCCTGTATCCAACTTGTTTATGGGGTATTGATGCAAAGAGACAGACTGGTTCCATTCCTTGTGTGGTCAGAGCCCTTGACATTATAGCTGCCATGAAATCTCACTACCCCTTTCCCAAATGGTTTTCTTTGCCTGAGGTTGACTCAGACTTTCTTACCTGCACTTTCATCAAATTCTGAAACAAAGTGGGAAGGAAAGAAATGCACATCTAATGAGTTATCTCCTATGAGCCAGACTCAAAATACTCTGCAGATCCATAATCTCCCTAAAGACTTACAAGTTTGGTGGTATTAACTTTGTTAGAGGAAATAGTTTCAGAAAGATTAAGTAAATTGACCTAGGTCACACAGCTATTAAGTGGTGGAGCCAAGTTTCAAATTCAGATTTGTTAATTGCAAAGTCTGATTCTCTCCATTGCTCCAAGCCCACCAGCATCCAAGGTAAACAAAGGGATTCCAGGTGGGCAGAGTGTAACTCTTCATCTCCATCTACTTATGAGAATTCATTAGTTTGAACAGTCATTTTACAAATATTTGTTTATTGTGTGTGTCTTACGTGGTAGGCACTATACTAGTTGCTATATTTGAAGTAGCCACAGCAAATTTTGAATTGCAAAAGGGTTTCTCTCTACATCCTCCTGATAGGTCACTGTTAATGAGTGTTTTTACAAGGAAATTCATACCCACATAGAACTGATTATTAATTTCCTGAGTTCCCTGTTGTACCTGGTACATATTGTGTGTCTCACACATAAGAGAAGGTGCTCACTGAACTTTGTGGGATGAATTAATGAATGGATGCATTTACAAAACCCCTGAAGAATACATGGTACATATCTGTGTGTATCAGTGTCCACAGGCTGGTGCTGTGTCTCATCACTGTGTATCCCTAGTGCCTGGCACAGCACCTGGCAGAGACTGGGGGCTTGCTGAATGAGGGCGTGAGTGAAAAGAGAATTGACATCAAACCAGTTTAGGCACAATTAGAAACAATCAGTCTAACATCAGAAATGTAACCAAAGTTGGGACTAGAGTAAAGAAAGTGAGGCATTAGCCTCAGGTGTAAAATTTAAGGAGACACCAAACAACATGTAAATCAAGATATATAATACTTTCATGCAATATTTTAAATAATAGGATCCAACAGAGCAGAGATTAGGGTAAGGCAATGAGGTGTGTCATCCAGGTGAAGACCCAGATCCTACTTTTGCTTAAAATTTTGTTTTTATTTTGCCTCCTGGATTTTTTTCATTAGTTTTGATTTTTTTTTTAATATTGAAAGTATTATTTATCTTGATCACTGAGATTTTGGCTTCCCTTAAGTTTTGCATCCAAGGCAAATGCCTCACTTGCCTCCCCCTAGCCCTGGCCCTATAAAACCGACAAGAAGTAATGAAGATTCTTTGATAACATATTATAGGAATAGTATTTTATGCACATAAACTCACAGAAGGCCCACAAAAGCCTCTTACAGGAAGGTACTGTTATGATCTCTTTTACAGGAAGGATGACTGAGATTTGAGGAGTCAATACTCTCTTCACAGAGTCTCACAAATGAATCAGATATGACTGAGATACTGCGTTTCTTAGCCTCCAAGGGGTGCTAACCAGAACCTGGGGCTACAGGAGCCCTTAGACTGGCTGCCTCCAGCCAGAAGCAGTTTCTTGTGTTTACCTTAGCATGATTTACAAATACCATATTCCATTGAATCCCAAGATTTCAACCATTATATGAAGCAGCATGATTTTATGTACCATGTCACTTCTGCCCCCAAGATGACAGGAATTGGAAGGTGCTAACAATTGGAAGATACAAACCTCAGAGATTTTATAGTGCTAAAAAAAACAGTGCCTCTTGGAATGGGATAAAAATACATTATTATCATATTTCAAGTGGCCATGACATTGAAAAAGTTTGGGTAGACTATGCAAGGGTGCACTGCAATACCAGATGTGAAAAGATTTTGGCATTTTGTATATCTCTAAAAGTCCAGAAGTCCATTCACTAGCCTCAGCTTTTTGAAAGCTGATGCCATTCCTGCAATGAGATAAACTTTAATCGAACAGAGAGGTAGAAGATGCTTAGGAAGGAGACTGCTTCATCTGTGCTCTGAAGGAATTTCCCCAGGAGGGAAGAGGTTTCCCCAGGAGAGAAGAGACTGTAGTATTAGTCTTCTGATTATATTATTCTTGGATGGGTTAAGAATTTTATCTACTTACAAAATTATTTGGAGCCACGGATTAAGGAGGGAAGGAATGATGCAGTACAGCTGATTTGAGACTCAGAATCTCTTTTCCTTAGCAGCTTCCATATAAAGTAAATCTGTGATGAGCTGCAGAGTTTCCCTAGCTGGCACCGAAGTCTCATAGAATGGTCCTGGGTTTATTATATAACACTAAACAGTCCATACTATCTCGCATCCAACTGATCTGGCTACCCCACCAGGAAATTATGAGCACACCTAATTAATTATATTCCAAAGTATTACATTAACATTTATTTAGACTTAAGATATACACAATGATGCATTGATCCGAGTCAGTATTGGCTTCCTAATTATTTTAGGGAATGGTCACAAAAACACAAAACAGCTAAGTCTGCTTCCCCGTTACTCTTTTTTATACATATCTATGTAGCACAGACACAAGCCAGCCTTTCTTGTAATAGCAAGCTCACCAGTGTTAGACCTGTATGACTTGCTTGAAAGTCCTAAAATTCTGCCTTGTGTCATATTTTATCAAGATGACAAATCATCTGTAGTAAAGAGAGATTAATATGGAGGGGCATTGTCTGGAGACAGATCGCCCAGGTTTGAATCCAGCTATGCCCCTTACTGTATCTCAGTTTCTTTATTTGTAAAGTGGGAATAGTAATAGTACCTACCTCTTCAAGTTATTAGGAGGATTTAATGAGCTAACACTTCCAAAGCACTTAGAACACTGTGCAGTACTTGATATACAAGATTCACTAGCATTTCTGACCACAGGCAGCCCCAGGACAGGATTTCCACACATAGATGGTCGTCAGAGTGCGTTCATTCATCCCAGGGGCACAAGCCTATGGTGCTCAGCCTGCAATGTAAGTAGATTTGTTTCTTCTCTCCTGTTCTTCCTCTTCCTCCTCCTTCAAGATCAGATGGGTGCAGCTATCACTTTGAAGGTGGTTCCCATTCAACTTCCAATGGTGAACAAACCTGCAGGCAAATATATTCTGGGACAAAAAACATTTGGTAAACTCACTTCATTTCTTATTTCCTACTGACCTGTGTATATATTTCCATTATTGTCCTCACCATACTGCATGAGGTGATATTTTTAAGGGATCATCTCCCTGATGGAAAATGATGGGTCATTATCTTCTTTTTCCTTGTCTGCCTGAGACCTGAGATCCTGTCCCTGGTACACAGCAGGGACTGGATGAATCTGGTATATTAGGCAATGACCAATGCCTGACTCTGTGGACTTATGTCGCATCCTTGTGGGAGTTGTTTGCTCCATTCTCAGGGATCTTCTCCCTCCTTTGTATATTCACTGGTAAAGCTGTTGGAGCAGCAGAGTTGCCTTTCTTGAGCTTTCTGAGGAATCCAGGAGACCAGAGATCACATACATACATCCCTTGAACATCCTCTAAAACTTACTGAAGAGACTGCCACTGTTGGAATCTACATTTAAGGGCATTTTACGAGAGAACTATGAGATGCTTCAGATGATCTTTGAAGTATCTGAGGTAATAAAACTAATAAATCTCACTTATGAAAGTGGCAGCCACTCTTTATTTACAATCTTTTTTTTAAACATCTTTATTGGAGTATGATTGCTTTACAATGTTGTGTTAGTTTCTGCTGTATCACAAAGTGAATCAGCTATATGTATACATATATCCCCATATCCCCTCCCTCTTGCATCTCCCTCCCACCCTCCCTATCCCACCCCTCTAAGTGGTAACAAAGCACCTAGCTGATCTCCCTGTGGTATGCAGCTGCTTCCCACTAGCTATCTATTTTACATTTGGTAGTGTATATATGTCCATGCCACTCTCTCACTTCGTCCCAGCTTACACTTCCCCCTGCCCATGTCCTCAAGTCCATTCTCTATGTCTGCACCTTTATTCCTGTCCTGCCCCTGGGTTCAACAGAACAATTTTTTTTTTTTGGATTCCATATATATGTGTTAGCATATGGTATTGTTTTTCTCTTTCTGACTTACTTCACTCTGTATGACAGACTCTAGGTCCATCCACCTCACTACAAATAACTCAGTTTCATTCCTTTATATGGCTGAGTAATATTCCACTGTATATATGAGCCACATCTTCTTTATCCATTCATCTGTCGATGGACACTTAGGTTGCTTCCATGTTCTGTCTATTGTAAATAGTGCTGACATGAACATTGTGATACATGACTATTTTTGAATTATGGTTTTCTCAGGGCATATGCCCAAGTAGTGAGATTGCTGAGTTGTATGGTAGTTCTATTTTTAGTTTTTGAAAGAACCTCCATACTGTTCTCCATAGTGGCTGTATCAATTTACATGCCCACCCACAGTGCCAGAGGGTTCCCTTTTCTCCACACCCTCTCCAGCATTAATTGTTTGTAGATTTTTTGATGATGGCCATTCTGACTGGTGTGAGGTGATATCTCATTGTAGTTTTGATTTGCATTTCTCTAATGGTTAGTGATGTTGAGCATCCTTTCATGAGTTTGTGGGCAATCTGTATATATTCTTTTCAGAAATGTCGGTTTTAGGTCTTCTGCCTATTTTTGGATTGGGTTGATTGGTTTTTGATATTGAGCTGCATGCTGCTTGTATATTTTGAAGATTAATCCTTTGTCAGTTGCTTCGTTTGCAAATATTTTCTCCCATTCTGAGGGTTGTCTTTTCTACTTGTTTATGGTTTCCTTTGCTGTGCAAAAGCTTTTAAGTTTAATTAGGTCCCATTTGTTTATTTTTGTTTTTATTTCCATTTCTCTAGGAGGTGGGTCAAAAAGGATCTTTCTGTGATTTATGCCATGGAGTGCTCTGCCTATGTTTTCCTCTAAGAGTTTTACAGTGTCTGGACTTATATTTAGTTTTTTAATCCATTTTGAGTTTATTTTTTTATATGGTGTTAGGAAGTGTTCTAATTTCATTCTTTTACATGTAGCTGTCCAGTTTTCCCAGCTCCATTTATTGAAGAGGCTGTCTTTTCTCCATTGTATATTCTTGCCTCCTCTATCAAAGATAAGGTGACCATATGTGCATGAGTTTATCTCTGAGCTTTCTATCCTGTTCCACTGAGCTATATTTCTGTTTTTGTGCCAGTGCCATACTGTCTTCATTACTGTAGCTTTTTAGTATAGTCTGAAGTCAGGGAGCCTGATTCTTCCAGCTCCATTTTTCTTTCTAAAGATTGCTTTGGCTCTTTGGGGTCTTTTGTATTTCCATACAAATGATGAAATGTTTTGTTCTAGTTCTGTGAAAAATGCCATTGGTACTTTGATAGGGTTTGCATTGAATCTGTAAATATTTTGGGTAGTATAGTCATTTTCACAATGTTGATTCTTCCATTCCAAGAACATGATATATCACTCCATCTGTTTGTGTCATCTTTAATTTCTTTCAACAGTGTCTTATAGTGTTCTGCATACAGGTCTTTTGTCTCCTTAGGTAGGTTTATTCCTAGTTATTTTATTCTTTTTGTGGCAGTGGTAAATGAGAGTGTTTCCTTAATTTCTCTTTCAGATTTTTCATCATTAGCGTATAGGAATGCAAGAGATTTCTGTGCATTAATTTTGTATCCTGCTACTTTACCAAATTCATTGATTAGCTCTAGTAGTTTTCTGGTAACATCTTTAGGATTGTCTATGTATAGTATCATGTCATCTGTAAACAGTAATGGTTTTACTCATTTTCTGATTTGAATTCCTTTTATTTCTTTTTCTTCTCTGATTGCCCTGGATGAAACTTCCAAAACTATGTTGAATAATAGTGGAGAGAGTGGGCAACCTTGTCTTTTTCCTGATCTTAGAGGAAATGGTTTTAGTTTTTCACCATTGAGAATGATGTTGACTGTGGGTTTGCCATATATGCCTTTATTATTTTGAAGTAAGTTCCCTCTATGCCTACTTTCTGGAGAGTTTTTCTCATAAATGGGTGTTGAATTTTGTCAAAACCTTTTTCTGCATCTATTGAGATGATCATATGATTTTTCTCCTTCAATTTGTTGATGTGGTGTATCACATTGGTTGATTTACCTATATAACATTGGTTGATTTGCATATATTGAAGAATCCTTGCATTCCTCGGATAAAACCCACTTGATCATGGTGTATGATCCTTTTTATGTGCTGTTGGATTCTGTTTGCTAGTATTTTGTTGAGGATTTTTGCATCTATGTTACTCCGTGATATTGGCCTGTAGTTTTCCTTTTTTATGACATCTTTGTCTGGTTTTGGTATCAGGGTGATGGTGGCCTCGCAGAATGAGTTTGGGAGTGTTCCTCCGTCTGCTATATCTTGGAAGAGTTTGAGAAGCATAGGTGTTATCTCTTCTCTAAATGTTTGATAGAATTTGCTTGTGAAGCCATCTGGTCCTGGGCTTTTGTTTTCTGGAATATATTTAATCACAGTTTCAGTTTCAGTGCTTGTGATTGGTCTGTTTTTATTTTCTATATCTTCCTGGTTCAGTGTCAGAAGGTTGTCCTTTTCTAAGAATATGTCCATTTCTTCCAGGTTGTCCATTTTATTGGCATATAGTTTCTTGTAGTAATCTCTCATGATCCTTTGTATTTCTGCAGTTTCAATTGTTACTTCTCCTTTTTCATTTCTAATCCTGTTGATTTGAGTCTTCTCCTTTTTCTTCTTGATGAGTCTGGCTAATGGTTTATCAATTTTGTTTATCGTCTCAAAGAACCAGCTTTTAGTTTTATTGTTCTTTGCTATCATTTCTGTCATTTCTTTTTCATTTATTTCCGATCTGATCCTTATGATTCATTTCCTTCTGATAACTTTAGGGTGTTTTTTTTTTTTTTGTTGTTGTTGTTCTTCTTTCTCTAATTGCTTTAGGTGTACGGTTAGGTTGTTTATTTGAGAGTTTTCTTGTTTCTTCAGGTGGAATTGTATTGCTATAAACTTCCCTCTTAGAACTACTTTTGCTATATCCCATCAGTTTTGGGTCATCGTGTTTTCATTGTCATTTATTTCTCAGTATTTTTTGATATCCTCTTTGATTTCTTCAGTGATCTCTTGGTTATTTAGTAGTGTATTGTTTAGCCTCCATGTGTTTGTATTTTTTACTGTTTTTCTCCTGTAATTGATATCTAATCTCATAGCATTGTGGTTGGAAAAGATAGTTGATATGATTTCATTTTTCTTAAATTTACCAAGGCTTGATTTGTGACCCAAAATATGATCTATTCTAGAGAATGTTCCATGAACACTTGAGAAGAAACTGTATTCTGTTGTTTTTGGATGGAATGTCTTATAATATCAACTAAGTCCATCTTGTCTACTGTGTCAATTAAAGCTTTTGTTTCCTTATTTATTTTCATTTTGGATGATCTGTCCATTGGTGAAAGTGGGGAGTTAAAGTTCCCTACTATTGTTGTGTTACTGTCAATTTCCCCTTCTATGGCTGTTGGCATTTGCCTTATGTATTGAGGTGCTTCTATGTTGGGTGCATAAATATTTAGAATTGTTATATCTTCTTCTTGGATTGATCCATTGATCATTATGTAGCGTCCTTCTGTCTCTTGTAATAGTCTTTATTTTAAAGTCTATTTTGTCTGATATGAGAATTTTTTCTCCAGCTTTCTTCTGATTTCCATTTGTATGGAATATCTTTTCCATCCCCTCACTTTCAGTCTGTATGTGTTGCTAGGTCTGAAATGGGTCTCTTGTAGATAGCATATGTATGGGTCTTCTGTTTAGGTTGATTAGGGGGCTCTGCCCAGTCATGCAAGGTGGAGGGAAGGGTACTGTAGTTATAATTGGAATGAGGGGCAGGCCTGCAGCAGCAGAGGCCAGTGTGATGTTGCAACAACCTGAGGCATTCCATGTGTTCTCCTGGGGAAGCTGTCCTTGTATCACAAGACCCTGGAAGTGGCGGGCTGCACAGGCTCACAGGACGGGTAGGTGTGGATAGTGAACTGTGCTTGCACACAGGATCCTTAGCATTTCATGCCCATCTCTGGAGTCTGAGCTGATAGCCATGGCTCACGCTCATCTCTGGAGCTCATTTAGGCGGTGATCTGCCTTCTGTGGGCAGACGGGGAAGGAATCCCCTCTCCTCACTCACCCCTTCTTGCCTCTCAGGCAGGTCCAGAATTTTTCCGGGACTCTCTCCTGGTTGGCTGTGGTGCACTAGCTCCCTTCAGGCTGTGTTCACACAACCAACCCCAGTGCTCTCCCTGGTATCACACCTCCAAAGCTTGAGCCTCAGCTCTCAGCCCCCATCCACCCTGGAGGGTGAGCAGACCAGCCTCTCAGGCTGGTGAGGGTTGGTTGGCACTGATCCTCTCTGTGGGAATCTCTCTGCTTTGCTCTCTGCACCCCTGTTGCTGTGCTCTCTTCTGTGGCTCAGTAGCTTCCCCCTGCCCACCCCTTGTCTCTGCCAGTGAAGGGACTTCCTAGTGTTTGGAAACTTTCCTCCTTCACTGCTCCCTCCCAGAGGTGCAGGTCCTGTCCCTATTCTTTTGTTTCTGTTTGTTCTTTTTTTTCTTTTGCCCTACCCAGGTACGTAGGGATTTTCTTGTCTTTTGGGAAGTCTGAGGTCTTCTGCCAGCGTTCAGTAGATGCTCTGTAGGAGTTGTTCCACATGTAGATGTATTTTTGTTGTATTTGTGGGGAGGAAGGTGATCTCTATGTCTTACTCCTCTGCCATCTTGAAGGTCCCCATATTTATAATCTTTACATCTCAGAGATGATAGAGCTTTATGAGAGAGTTCTACGGTAGAAAGAAGCCCACTTTCTAATCTATCAGAAATAGGCGGTGAATAAGTAGTGGAAATGAAGTTATGGAAAATTATAATAGCCTTGGGAGAAGAAATCTCTGTTCAATTCTAAATGCATTGTGATTGTAGTTGCACTTTCAGGAATTTTGGATGTGGGAAAATTAGATCTGAGGGAAAAAAGGTATTAGTTGTTTGTTGCTATATAAAATATTACACCAAGGCTCAGTGGCTTGAAACAATGAGTACTTATTATCACACAGTTCCTGTGGGTCAGATATTTGGAATTTGCTTAGCTGGGGTTCTGGCTGAGGCTTTCTTAGGGAGGGGCATTCAGGATTTTGGCAGAGACTGCAATCATGTGAAGGATTGCCTGGGGCAGGAAGGCCCACTTTTAAGATGACTCACTTATATGACCATTTTCAGGGGACCTCAGCTCCATACCACAGGGGGTCCTCTGTAGGTTGCTTGAGTATCTTCATGACATGGCAGCTAACTTTCCCTGGAGTGAGATATCCGAGAGAGAGAAGACAAAGAGAAACTTTGGTGCCTCGTATGATGCACTCACCAAAGCCATCCTATGCTAGACCTGCCATAGAAAAGTGCCACAAACTGGGTGGCTGCTGGGACAACGTGAAAGAGTAGCATTGACATATATACACTACCAATGTAAAATAGGTATCTAGTGGGAAGCAGCTGTATAGCGCAGGGAGATCAGCTCCGTGCTTTGTGACCATCTAGAGGCGTGGGATAGGGAGGGTGGGAGGGAGACCCAAGAGGGAGGGGATGTGCGGATATATGTATACATATAGCTGATTCACTTTGTTATACAGCAGAAACTAACACAGCATTGTAAAGCAATTATACTGCAATAAAGATGTTTAAAAATAAATAAATAAGATCAAACTTTTAAAAAAAAGAAGCTATAGAAACTTATTTTCTCACATTTCTGAAGGTGAGAATTCCAAAATCAAGGTGTCAACAGGGTCATGCTATCTCTGAAGGATCTAGGAAGGAATCCTCCCTTGCCTCTTCTTTCTTATCGTCTGTTAGCTGCCTGCAACTCTTGGCATTTCTTGGCTTAGAGATGTACCATTCCAGTGTCTGCCTCCATCTTAACATGGCTATCTTCCCTCTGTATATCTGTTTTCTTATAAAGACACTAGACATTCGATGAGGGCCTATTCTAATCCTCTATGACCTCATCTTAACTGATTATATCTGCAAAGACTTTACGTCCAAATAAGGTCACATTCTGAGGTTCTGGGTAGACATGAAATTTGTTTTGTGAAGAGGGGTACATATTAAACCCAGTACACCCACCATCACTTCTGTTTTATTCTATTTGTTAGAAGCAAGTCATTAACCAGCTCACACTCAAAAACAGAGAAATTAGACTCTGCCTTTTAAAAGGAAAGAAGTATCCCAAAAATAGTGGACATATTTTAAAACTAGCACAAAGACAAAGTAATGCTTCTATACTAGATGTCCTTTATGCTGGGCTTTTCTTGTCTCATATGCAGTAATGTGGCCCAGTAAAAACAGAATATTTACCATCTTATTTAACAGTAATGCATACCTGAAAAAGGTCATTCAAAGTTAATTCTCTTAAAAGGGTCATTCAAAGTGAATTCTCAAAGTGAATGAAAAAGGTCAATCAAGGGGATCAAATTTTCTTTTAAAAAATGAATTAAAAGATCTTTTGGATTTTATATTGAAAAATTATTAAAATAAATGTATTTTACTTAAACTTGAAAAAAGAGTTTATAAATATAGTTGTACTAATTCTTAAAGCAAATAATGGTCTTGTTTTGTTTCCCCCTTGGTTTAATGTTTCCAACAAAATCATGATTTCACAACATATCCTTCACTTTAAGATTGACTTTCCCAGCATAATCATAAAAAGGGTTACTTTTGCAAAATTCAAGGATTTTATCATTATTTTCTAATTCTTTTGTTATTCATGGCATTCTCTTCTATATGCCTAGGCTGTCATTGCGCTTGAGGATTTCTTCTTCAAATAATGCTTACTTATGTTTCTGCCACATCATCATTCATCAATAATTCTGCATGTGTTTCCAGCCATTCTTCAACAGCACTTTTATGTATATATACATATATATATGTATACATATATATGTGTATATATATATCCTTATTGGAGTATAATTGCTTTAAAATGTTGTGTTAGTTTCTGCTGTACAACAAAGTGAATCAGCTATATGTGTATATATATATATATATATATCTCCATATCCCCTCCTTCTTGAGCCTCCCTCCCACCCTCCCTATCCCACCCTTCTAGGTCATCACAAAGCATCGAGCTGATCTCCATGTGCTATGCAGCAGCTTCCCACTACCCATCCATTTTACATTTGGTAGTGTATATATGTCAGTGCTACCCTCTCACTTTTCCTCCCTCTTCCCCCCCGTGTCCTCAAGCCCATTCTCTACATCTGCGTCTTTATTCCTGCTCTAACACTAGGTCCATCAGTACCGTTTTTTTAGATTTCATATATGTGTGTTAGCATACGGTATTTGTTTTTCTCTTTCTGACTCACCTTGTTCTGTATGACAGACTCTAGGGCCATCCACCTCATTACAAATAACTCAGTTTTGTTCCTTTTTATGGCTAATAGCCCCTTGTATATATGTGCCACATTTTCTTTATCCATTCATCTGATGATGGACATTTAGGTTGCTTCCATGTCCTGGCTATTGTAAATAGCAGGTTTTTTTAACTTCATTAAATCTTCCACTTGGGGGAAAAAGTTTTAATTTACTTTATAATCAATTTACAAAGCATATTTATAAGACTGTATATGAGTCATGAGAGACTTATATTGACATTGACTAAGGCTCTACTTTTAAGTGGGGACTGATTTTGAATGGGGACTGATTTTTATAAGTGGTCAATTCAGTAATGGATATGTTCATGCAATTGTGACTATACTTCTCTCTAAAACCCTGTAAGTGGAGGCTCCAATCATGAAAACCCAGATAACAAGGACTCTCTGACATTTTTTCCTTCTTTCTACAGGTCTACCCCTTATCCCACTAATATATCATTAAGATCTTTCAGTCTTATTTAAAGCAATACTCTAAAAAAATAAATAGCATTAGATGGAATTACTTTGGTATATTGTTGCAGGAAAAGGAGAGTGTATATAACCAGAGACTGTTAGTAGGACTGAATTGCATCAGGAATTTTTTACTTAAGATGGACCTATATTATTTCAGATAACCAGAAGATGGTATGATGCCTTGGCTCTAAGAGAGTCTTCACATGGAAGGAAAAATCCACCAGCATCAGATGATTCTAGTTTAACCTTCCCTGTAGCAGAGGTCTGGAATTTTTTTTTTGAAAGTTCCTTCCAGACAGTCGTGAACCAATGTTCAAAGGCAATTAAAGTGACAAAATAAATAAAATTCTGTCTTGTCTTACAGATACAATGGTTTATTTTTTTTTGAAAATTTTAATCTTTTAAAAATTTGTTTTCCAGATATAATACATATACATTGTACAAACTCAAGAGGTATAAAAGGGTATTTAGTGAACAAACAAGTCTCTCATCTACCTAGTTTCCCCTCCTAAAGGCAACTATGCCAGTTTCTTGAATATTCTTCCAGAAATAGTCTATGCATATATATAAACACACACACATATACACACACACAAAATTGTATTCTTTTTTCCCCACACACAAAGTGTACCATACTGTACACACTGCTATGCAGCTTTCTGTTTCCACATAATTTTTTTTAACATCTTTATTGGAGTATAATTGCTTTACAATGGTGTGTTACTTTCTGCTTTATAACAAAGTGAATCATTTATACATATACATATGTCCCCATATCTCTTCCCTCTTGCATCTCCCTCCTTTCCACCCTCCCTATCCCACCCCTCTAGGTGGTCACAAAGCACCAAGCTGATCTCCCTGTGCTATGTGGCTGCTTCCCACTAGTTATATATTTTACGTTTAGTAGTGTATATATGTTCATGCTACTCTCTCACTTTGTCCCAGCTTACCCTTCCCCATCTCATATCCTCAAATCCATTCTCTAGTAGGTCTGCATCTTTAATCCCTTCTTGCCCCTAGATTCTTCATGACCTTTTTTTTTTTTTTTAGATTCCATATATATGTGTTAGCATACAGTATTTGTTTTTCTCTTTCTGACATACTTCACTCTGTATGACAGTCTCTAGTTCCATCCACCTCACTACAAATACCTCAGTTTCTTTTTTTTTTTTTTAATCTTTATTGGGGTATAATTGCTTTACAATGGTGTGTTACTTTCTGCTTTATAACAAAGTGAATCAGTCATACATAAACATATGTTCCCATATGTCTTCCCTCTTGCATCTCCCTCCCTCCCACCCTCCCTATCTCACCCCTCCAGGCTGTCACAAAGCACCGAGCCAATATCCCCGTGCCATGCGGCTGCTTCCCACTAGCTATCTACCTTACTACGTTTGTTAGTGTGTATATGCCCATGACTCTCTCTCGCCCTGTCATAGCTCACCCTTCCCCCTCCCCATAACCTCAAGTCCGTTCTCTAGGAGGTCTGCGTCTTTATTCCTGCTTTACCCCTAGGTTCTTCATGACTTTTTTTTTCTTAAATTCCATATATATGTGTTAGCATACGGTATTTGTCTTTTTCTTTCTGACTTACTTCGCTCTGTATGACAGACTCTAGGTCTATCCACCTCATTACAAATAGCTCAATTTCGTTTCTTTTTATGGCTGAGTAATATTCCATTGTATATATGTGCCACATCTTCTTTATCCATTCATCTGTTGATGGACACTTAGGTTGCTTTTATGTCCTGGATACTGTAAATAGAGCTGCAATGAACATTTTGGTACATGACTTTTTGGATTATGGTTTTCTCAGGGTATATGCCCAGTAGTGGGATTGCTGAGTCATATGGTAGTTCTATTTTTAATATTTTAGGGAACGTCCATACTGTTCTCCATATTGGCTGTATCAGTTTACATTCCCACCAACAGTGCAAGAGGGTTCCCTTTTCTCCACACCCTCTCCAGCATTTATTGTTTGTAGATTTTTTGATGATGGCCATTCTGACTGGTTTGAGATGATATCTCATTGTAGTTTTGATTTGCATGTCTCTAATGATTAATGATGTTGAGCATTTTTTCATGTGTCTGTTGGCAATCTGTATATCTTCTTTGGAGAAATGTCTATTTAGGTCTTCTGCCCATTTTTGGATTAAGTTGTTTGTTTTTTAAATATTGAGCTGCATGAGCTGCTTGTAAATTTTGGAGATTCATCCTTTGTCAGTTGCTTCATTTGCAAATATTTTCTCCCATTCTGAGGGTTGTTTTTTCGTCTTGTTTATGGTTTCATTTGCTGTGCAAAAGCTTTTAAGTTTCATTAGGTTCCGTTTGTTTATTTTTGTTTTTATTTCCATTTCTCTAGGAGATGGGTCAAAAATGATCTTGCTGTGATTTATGTCATAGAGTGTTCTGTCTATGTTTTCCTCTAAGAGTTTGATGGTGTCTGGCCTTACATTTAGGTACAATGGTTTATTCAAAGGCTATGTGTTTAGGGGACTGTCAATTTGAGAAGATTTCTGAGCCAAATGTTAGGGGCCCAGCCATCATAAGTTGCCACATCTCCTTAAGAGAGTGGTTCCTTCCCACAGCAACCCACTCCAGTCTCCACCTACCCACTTGGAATGTGCAAGGTGCTTGGAGTTCCCTTGCTGGCTTCGAGAAACAGACTGCCTCGGCTGTTGCAGATGTCTCATGGTTAATTTATCTTGTAGCTGTTTTTATACCTTCACTCTAGCGTAACTCTGGATGCATTTGGCTGAACAGTTTAGTATCTCCATCAATCCCAGCTTTAGTTCATACACAATGGATTTTCAGCAATTAATGTAGTCATAGTACTAATCATTCACAGGTAACTTAACAAGGCTGTGTATAAGCCTTGTTCAACCTCTGGAAATAACCCATGTGCAGCCTCCACTCTGCTCATTTTTCTGCAAAAGAAACAAATTTTTTCTTCTCTTTCATAGGCTTGTTTGTAAAAACTGAAAACCAGCTCAAGATGGGGGGTCAGATTAGTTCCATGTACTGCTATTCTTCTCAGACTGAATGCTTAAACTTTAATTGCTTATTGATTTATTGATGTGACTTTTACTAAAAGCAAAAATTATTTAATATGCATGAAAAATAAGTTATTAGTTATATATATATATATATATTTCTTTGTGTAAGTTCATATGTGAGAGAGAGTTTCGTGCCAATGGTGCCTCATTTTTACAGGGATATGTTTCCAACAGGTAAATCTAATAACTACCAACCTTTTAAAGTTACACATAGTATAGCTCATAGTAAATTTCAACTCTAACACTGCACACATTCTGAGAGTAAGTGCAGAGTTATCGGACATTGCAGTGCTCAATCACAGCTGTGTCTAATGGATACATGAGATATTTTGATATTTCTGTAGCTGCTGATCACAACATCCAGCTCTTTAAATCTCCAGATTTTCTTTCTAATTGTGTCAAGATGTCCAAAACCAGAATCCCTTGCCCAGAATCAGTCAACCTTCTTTACCCTTGTCCTATTATAATAGCTGCCCACTTCAAATCTGTCCTCTTCTTTCTCTTCATTGATGGAATACTGATTTTGTTTAGGTGGCCTCTCTCAGAAAACATGTCTGCTCATGGGACAAAACCCAGATAGTCTAAGACCATCATGGTAATCTCATATCCCTTACAAGTGACTGGCTTAGAGGCAGTTGCATGACCTTGTTCAGGCTAGTTATATGAGAAACTCATGGAAGGCACTCATGGGAAACGTTCTCTTGCTCTTAAAAAGAAACACAAGGGGGAGAGAGTACTGTCTCTTCCTGTAGTCATTGGCATGCCTGGATATGATGCCTGGAAGTGCTGATGAAGCAAAACCCACAAAGGAAGACAGGGCCACAGAGAGGTAGGCTCAGAGCCCTGATGTACCCTGCCTGGAGCCTTCCCCACTTATAGATGTCTTACACTGTGAGATAATAAATCTCCTTAAATTTAAGTTGGTCAGGTGCGGGTTTTCTGTCAATGTAGCCAAAATAATAAATCAACCCATGTTGTGTACTTCTCTTCAAGGGAACTTCTGTCCATGTTTGCGTGGAGATTTTGAAAACTATCCAAGGTACCCAGTCTTTAGAGTGCAATGAACAATTACCTCATCCACTTTCTCATGAAAGCTTGTGCATATATCCTGCTATTTATCCTATTTACTGAGTCTTTTTTGTGAGTTTGTCTGCTTACATTCACATTGGAAATTCCTTACAGAAGAGTCAGATCTGCATCAGAAATAGTACCAGTGACACCACTCAATAAAATATTTACCAGCAAAGAAGATGCATTCTTGTGAACATTGGTATATTGGAGAATATGCTGTTAGAGGTAATACAATAGCATGGATGTGTGTGGAGGCCATGAGACCAACAAAGGGGACTATAAAATCCAACTATCAGTGTATACACACAGTTAAAGTCACATATGATGGCAAATATAAGTGACACATGAACTG
Organism: Globicephala melas; assembly: GCF_963455315.2. Lineage (NCBI taxonomy): Eukaryota > Metazoa > Chordata > Mammalia > Artiodactyla > Delphinidae > Globicephala > Globicephala melas. Next base: position 57,585,736 of record NC_083333.1, read on the forward strand.
AAGACTCAACATTTGGGTAGGAGGGTGAAGCCGTGACTTTTCGCTGCTACAAGAAAAGAAGGGGAAGGAACGAAGAGAGCACATTCTTCTTGATGGGGTTCCATATCATACAAGAATCTGGTCCTCTCCAGGAAATCAGGAGCCTGATTATATGGCTGACGGAAATGAAAATCATTACCTTCTGTCTCTACTGCTATCACTTAGCCCTTCAGAATATTAATTCACCTCTACTTCTGAGCAACCACATGGGTCTCGTGAAGTGGACTCAGCTCTGTTTTGCTTTCTGTTTCTCAACTGATAAACTGTGAGCTTATTCTCACAAGATCTGCCTCTGCTGTTTTGATTTCAATGTTGCTCTCTTTCATTTAAGATATCTGTAGTAATAGGACACATTTTTGGACTGTGGTTCTGGTGTTTTGCCACCATACTCAAAACCTCCTAGCCTTCTCCCTCATGTAGTCAGTTCCTCTTGAAAATGCCTTTATGATGTGTTTCCCATTTGTGCTTTCCTATGTACTTGTATAATCCATGGGAATCTCAGACCCAATATATTCAAAACTAAAATCATCCTTCTCATCCTCAGGCTTAGACTTACTCTCCAAAGTCAAAAACATAAGAAAGAGCTGTACTCCCTTCCAAGCTCTGTATCATTATAGCCACAAAGGAGTTTTTAAGGGCATTTTTGTCCCAACTTGAACTCTAAACCCAAGGAGAGATTGGGATTGGGCTCAAAGCTCAAGTTGGACAGAATGTCCTAATAAAATGATCAGAAGAGCTGCATTCTGCCTTTTGGCCCATGTCAGGCATCTAATGAATGTGTGTCAAGTCACCGAGACAGACAGCAAACATGAAAGAGCATCAGCTTTGGAGTAAAGAAGGCTGGATGTAACCCTGCCTTGCTAGCTTACCATCTTGAACTAAAGAATAGTCAATAGGTGATGTATTCTGTATTGAGCACTGTGCTAATAAGTACTTTACCTGCCTTATCAGTGAGATGGGTACTATCATTGACCCCTATATTGCAGGTAAAAATCCTGAGGCTTAACATGACTTTTCCAAGGCCACACAGTTAAGTTTTAGATCCAATATTCAAACCCAGTTCTGCCAGACACCAAAGATGTCTTCTTAACCACTATACCTTATTTACTTTATCTTCGTGATCCCAAGTTTTTATCTGTAAAAGAAGTCCAAGTGCTTATTTTCCAGGGTTAGTGTAAGGAATAAGTTATAGTGTACAAGGAAGGTACCACAATGCCTGACACTGAGGAACACTTCATCTAAATGGTAGAAACCCATTGTTCATTGCCTGGCCCCATGTTGCTAATTCCCAAAATTCATTTTCATGTGAATTCCTCTGCTAGAGCTCTATTTTGTGTCTCTTTTGAAGTTTTCCAAATTTCTTTCTGTTTCAATCTTCCTTTACATTTAGGCTCTTGGTTTACTTTATTTTAATTATGTGATTATAGTTGAGCCTGTAAGTCCCTCCAGAACCCCTATTATTACTTTTTATACCTAGTCATTAGCTCATGCCTGGACCAAAGTAATAATTTACCTAATATCTAATGAAAAAATGAATGATTTTTGTCATTTGCATATTAACTTACCTCTTCTAAAAGATAGAACCTTTTTAATTGCATCAGTCTATACATGATAGGAAAGCACAGGATATATTCAAAGCCTGTTGCTTCTTTTACTCAACAAGGAATATGTAATTAACCAAGGACTATGAATCCCTGATTTCATGCACTTGTGTCTCCCTGTAACATTTTTAAGAGCCTGCTTTGTATCAGATACTGTGTTAGGCATCAAGGCTACAAATGTTAATAAAACAAGATCTCTGCCTTTAGGAGGTATGTACACAATTTCATAGGGGAAAAAATGGGAAATTAAATTAAAATAACTTTACTATTCATAGAATTCTATAAGGACACAATGGTGGTAGATGGGAAGTAGTGATTCCATCTTTGATGGGGGAATTGGAGAAGGGACAGGCAGGAACAGGATCACAGAAGGTGCTAGAAAGCTAATAGAGAGACTCGAGGACAACTGTGTATTTTCCAATCATCTACTGTTGGGTAGTACAGCGTATGTATATAGAGATATTTGCTAAGTAACTGGTGAGGGCATTTGCTCTGTTGTGGAATGTTTCATTGAATTCCTATGGAAGTTTTGATAATGCATCAAGTCATTCCAGAAAATAATTGTCAGCCTTCAAATAAAATAAGAAACAAGGCTCTTTCACTCTGAGTAATAACTGTATTCAGCTCCTCACAACAATTAAGCAGTCCCATCCCCTATAACTGAGTTAGTACACAAGCCACTGCATGTATTTCTCAGGACTTCTGAAGCCTACAGCAGTTCCAAGAGCTGTACTTCCCTAGGGGTTTGGAAGGAAATGGGAGTTGATTTAGAAGGTACTAGTTCCATCAGGATCTTTCCTACAATAACTTAGCTAAGCCAGCATGAATATATATCTAAAAGACCTAGACTAGAACCAATACTCAGACAAGACAGTTTAGTGAGAGATGCCCCAGATTCAGAACCCAGATAGAGGATCCCTGATTCCAGACTGTCATTAGCTTCTTCTGTTGACTTGTAGGTATATCAATTATCTCTCTGGGGCTTAGATTTTTTAAATATGTTAATAAATATTTATAAAGTGAATGAATTAATGGATGAATGTAAGATGAGGATCATAATACTTGCACCACATACTTCATAAGAGTTCTAAACAAGGTAATTAATTATACATTGAGAAGATAAAATGCTTCAAGACATTTGCACTCCAATTTTTAAATCAGTGATGATAAATATCACTTTAAGGATTTCAGAGTCTGAAAGTATGCTGATTCTTTTGTGCTTGGCCAGGAGAGAAGAAATGTTAGCCTGAAGCACAGGTGTTATATTGCATATCTATAATGCATTAGATAATTAGCTGGTTGAAAACTGCAACAATCTAGCCTCCCAATGAACCAGACTTAAAAAAAAAAATTTAGAAGATGTAAACAATGGAAAGTTTTCAATGACAATGAAGTAATGACAAATAATGATAATAATTCTCATATAGATATATTTGACATATAAAAAAAATCTTACATTCTCACATTTGATCATGTGCACATAAAAAACACTATTCCTTTGGAGAATGGTGTTCACTGTTTTCAGAGCAGCATTGTATATGTATATGCTTTGGGATAAAAGAGGTCTGACTTATATCAGCTGCATGACCTTAGAAAAAGGATTTGTAAACTTCAAGCCACAATTTCCTGCCATTGATGAAATGGATCTAACTTTTCATACCCAACATTATACGGTGTCATAAGAATTAAATAAAATTTTATATAGCATCTGTCAAAGGGTGGGGTGGACCATCAGAAATGTAAGATCTCACATTCTCAACCCTACTGTAACTGGTGGAGGGGAATCTTACTTCCATTATCAATTGCCATGATAATGCCAAAAGAGGAGACATAATTTCTAGAAATTCAGTTTGCAAAGGAAAGCTTGTACAAAGGCCTGCTAATCCTATTCTTTCAGTGCTGCTTCTTTGAAGAATTTTCCTGAAGTGTTGGACCTTACACACCACTAATCTGAATCCTTTCACTGACTTTCTGCCAAATTTGTTTGTGTGTGTGTATGTGTGTGTGTGTGTGTGTATGTGTGTGTGTGTGTGATCTGACCTCAAACCAGTGTATATGTACCATTTCTTATGACAGTATAAATGTTCACACAACACTTTACTTCCTAGTTCCCAGACTCATATTCCCCTTCTCTCCTTCGTTATCACTTTACTCTATGCTAACTGTTTTGCTTCCTGGGTAAAACCTCCCAGTGAAAGGAACTAAGTATATCCAATAAGAATTAAAACAAAAGACAAGCTCCTCTCTTTCATACTCACATATGTTCACTCTGGGGGAGGAGTTTTCTCACCCTTATCCCTCTCTGACAAACCCCACCCCACCAATTATCTCAGTCCTCTGTACCACCACAATTTATTAACATTTGGCACAGATAAAATACAATTATTTTTCACATGTCCATTTCCTCATACACTGAGAGATCCTTGACCATGGGGTCCACAGAACTTGGCACAGGCACTCCACAAATGTTATGCTGCAAGTGAATGTGTGAACCTATGTATGTTTCTCCACTCTGTTTTACTACCTAGTGGAAATGGATGTGGGCAAGATACTAAGGGGACTCCCTGAAGGCTAGTGTGAAGACCTGGGTTACCCAGGTGCCACATGCCCTGTCCTTTTGCTACTTCACCTCTGCTCTTAGACTACTTGGCCATGGCTGCCTCCACCGTGAGAGCACTGACTGCAAAGGAGGACCCTGACTTCTTTACAGCACTGACTTTGCCTGTATGCTGGCTGCTGGTGCCTTTTTTCAAAGTGATTTTACATAGAGCATCTCACTGGATTTACAAAAGAGTTATAGGATCTTGGTAAAAAAGATCCCAGGAGAAGTAATGACATTTTCCCTTTAAAGTGTGTTTACCTTGGACAGCAAGAATAACAGATGAGAGGTAGAGAGCCAACCTTCAGTCTATGGAAAGGATGCTTTTCTTTTTGGTGAAGTCAATAAAGGTTGTAGTAGTCCTATTTATGTTTGCTTCTCACGGTCCCTTCCAAGTCAATGAGTGGAAAATGTGGGTTGAAAACCTGCACTGAGAGACGTGTTTATGGTGGCTGGGAGTTTATGTCTCTTAAATCTTAATTGTTTTTCGCCATTCTACTCATCCTCTTCTTTTCCCTCCTCTTCCTTGGCTTTGTATCACCACCATCAATACCACCATCGTGACTTTGTTCATGCTCTTCCTTCCATCCCTATCTGGCTAATTCTTTCTCACCCTTCTGCTTCAAATGTCCCTTCTCTTACCTTCCTCACTCCCTTCTTTGTGCTCCAATAGCATTTGTCTGTTACACTCTTATAGCACTTAGTGCTAGCATTGCCCATTCTGTTGGTTAAGTGGCTGACTCTCCACCTAACTCAAAGGCAGGTGTTATATGTTAGATATCTTTTTATAAAACACATAAAGTACTTAGAGTATTGTCTGTAGGCAGTAAAACTCAATAACTGTTTAGAGTTATTATTGGTGGTGTTAACCCCCTCCCATTTCTACATTCCCTGGTGCCTAGAAGGTAGAATGAGAAATGTTTATTTTGTTGAATTGAAAAATAACAAAAAATGCCTTTCTTATAAACCTAATTACATCTTACCTTATGTTAGTTTGCTCTGCTGGCTTATAGTGAGGCCCAGGAGGAAAGCCGGAGAGCATATTGTGAATAACAGGTTATAGAAAGATAGAATATTTAAGAAATACAGAGTATTGTCAGCAGACCACGGTTCCACTTTTGAGAAGCCCCAAAGTAAATCTTGACTTGCAAAATACATGGATCTAGGCAAAGTGGCCTTCTTCTCAAATATATAGTCCAAGGCACAGCTTCAACTCCAGTCCAAAACTTGCCACCTTCTCCTCAAAGATTCCCCTCACCCCTGTTTCCAGCACATGTCACCCTTGGTGACTGACTCTCATGTCTTCAAGTGGGAGGGGTTTAGACTTCCCACAAGTTGAAAGTGATATCATGCCAGGAATAAACAACTCTCCTGAGGAGCTGGTGTCCAGTGGTAAAATGTTTGTCTACAATCCTCTTGGACAACTGGGATGCAAGATCAGATTGTTTTTGCCACTCTTTTGAGAACCCTCTCACACTCTACCTATAGAAGGATAGAGTAGTAGGGTGGTAGGTTCCACTCCAATAGCACAACCTCACACTCTGTCCAGCCATCTGGGCCCCTGGACAACTCTCTACATAGAGGAAACAAAGGGGAACTAATCTTGCTGGCCCTCTGCTTGTAAATTTCCCCAATAAAGTCTACTTTTGCATCACACTAGGATGGTTTCCATTACCTCCGGTCCTCATCAATGACTACCTTTAATTCCTTTGTAACCATATGAGAGATGAGTTTCATCAGCCCCTTTTAGCAGTTGAGGAGCTGACTGTAGCTCAACTAATTTAAATAACTTTCTCAAGGACTCATAATAGCTGCAGAAGCAAGGATTCAAGTCCAAGCTTGTCAGACACCAAAGCCTTGGTGCCTTTGCCACCTGCCTCATATAGAAGGTGTCTGTCTCCACGAGGATGGAAAATCATGTACTATGGGAGAAAAGGATCCTCTTGCCAGTCCAGATCCATATATTCTGCTGGTCTCTCTGAACCTGCAGTTGTAAAGGAAGTGGAACACTGGTGGCCCAACTTTATTATGATCATTTGGACAACAAGCAATTTCTCTTTCTTCTAAGTAATTGCCACTGTATGTATAATGCTTTTGGGGAGCATGGACAGAGAATCCAAGGAAGGAGGCAGCTTCATGAAGAGTGTCTATTCTTTTCCCATTTTTCCATGAAAACCTGGAAGGTGCTATGTGCCATTTCAATTTATGAAACTGAAGTCTTAGATAATCTCTAAATCATTCTCATGTATCACATGCTGCTTTTCAAAGGGAAAGAATATGCATTAAAAAGATTTGCTCAATCTTAAACCTGCCTCTGAGCATCCAAGATCAATGCAGAGGCTGATTAAGTTCTGCTTTATAGATTTCTGCAGTCAAGTTCATGAAGGCACCCATTTCTCTTCCTCTAATGATGCTGAACCCCAAGCTCTTCCCTGAAGTGTTTTAATTTTCACTTAGTCATTGTAAGAAGACAGTGATTTAATGAACTGCAAATAGGAAAAGAAAATTACATAAATCATCTTTGTATCATTTTCCATGGTCTTACCATGGCTGTTCTTTCATCATTAGGGTGCCTCCAGTGGCTTCTCTGCACCCAGCAGTGGAAGTTAAATTATAAACCACAGTTTTGGCAGTGTAGCCCACCAATAAAACCATAAAATCATTAGTATAAATAACAAAGATTAATTAGTGTCAACATGGCAAAAATATTATTTTACTCTGTATTATAATAATTCTCCTAGCTGATTCTTGTTAGATAGTTTTAGAAAACAGTTGTCTTCTAATATATATATATATATTTCATGACTACTATCTATCAATGCTGATTTTACAAGGCTAACTTCCAAGAAGAGACTACCACTCAGCATTTTTTTTTTTTTATTCTCTGGAAGATAGTCCTGCCTTTCAAAATGGTAAGATAATGGATTTGAGGTTAGAACACAGCTCTGTGTTTCAAAGGTAGCATTGAAAATTAGTGAAGTATTAATTCAAGATTAATCAAAAGTGCTAGACCTTTAGTAAATTCAGTGCCTTTTGCTTAATTCTGAATGGCCCAATTTGAAAGTCTTTAAATTTAGCTAGAATTTTGATCAGCTGGCTGAAAGTTGAGACAACAAAAAAGAGAAAGAAAGGCACAATCCTGAGGGTAAATGTTTAAAAACTCATCAAAGGCTATTGAAAAGTAAATTCTTAATCTGTGTCATGTTGGAGGAAAGAGTGCTGACAGGAGAAGGATAGGGTGCATTGGCTTGTCTTGGCATCTCAGGTGGTAGCATTACTGAGATCCGCCAGTGAGAACAGTCAGCCTGCTTTCCTTTCAGAACAAGCCTCTCTTACTAATGCCCAAGTGAAAAGCCTGGATACCCAAAGGACTTTACTGTCACCTCACAGCAGAGGCTCAGAGAAATGAAGGAAAGGGCAGAGAAATCAAATATGTTTGACTCCAGGATTCCTGTGTAAGTTAATCAACTCTGAACTTTGATCCTACTGAAAGGTTAAATTCTACCCATTCCAGAACCTCTCATGAGGCTGGGGTTGCCCTGCACTCTTCTCTCACAAAATCTCGGATCTCAGAACTAAAAACGTCCTCAGAATCATTCATTCATACTTCTTTGCTTCCATCCAAAGCACAGATTATCTCTACAGGAGACCAGTGCTGTTTGATTATCTCTAGTGACAGGAAACTCACTTCTCACCAACACCACTCATTCTACTGTTGCTTAGCTCATACTGCATATTTTTCCTTATGTTGTTCATAATTTCTCTCTAGTAATCTGATCCTTGACTTCAATCTCTGGAGCTTAAAAACATAAGTGATATCACTATTCTACAAGCCACTATTCTACAGCCAGCATAATGCTCCTGAGTTCTTCAGATTGATCCTCAGTGGTTATCAAGCAATCTGCTATTGACCGTACTGCTCAGCTTCCAGGTACCAAGGTAAAATGAAAAGAAGCCTGGTAGACCTGGTGACTAATTCTGTCCCTGCTGCTTAACAAATGTACCCTCAGGTCCATCCTGAGCATCTTTAAGCCTCAGATTCCTCAACTGTTAAAAGGGGTTGTATGAAGATTAAAGGAGATAACTGTGCAACATTTTCTTACAACACACTTATAAACACACATTTGGCAAACATCTCACATTGTAGTTGGTATGAAACTATCTGTTCCAAAATCACCAAGTTATGCATTGTCAAGCTACCCTCCCTAGGAGGGTTATGTGTCAGAACATTCCACATTTGTATTCCTCCTCCTTCTAAATTATTGTTAATCATGTGCAAGGAATTTTGTGTTTACTATAGCTTCACAAGAACCGATGAGGCAGCACTATTTCTGCCTCCATTTTATAGATGAATAAAGAGAAGTGAGAAAGTCCCTGCCCAGGTCATACTGGGCAAATGACAGAGCCATGACTCAAACCCAAATCTCTCTGACAATGGGTCCATCAGGAGGTTCTGAAGCATCTAGGAGTTGTCCTGGCGAAAATGGAAACCAGAATCTGATAGTAAATCTTCCTCTTAAAGGAGCAGATTCACTTTGCCAGTTCTCATCAAGGAGAGAGCAAGCTTGGAATGTAATTGTGTCAGACATCAGTGGCCTACCCAGCAGCCACTCCCTTCCTTCTTTCTTGATAATAGAATCTGGATTTTCCAGCCCCTTGTACTAAATCATGGCTGGTCTCAGCTTATAATGGCTATCACATTTCTTTTGGTCAGATGCTCCCTTTGCAATTAGTGGTGCTCTTATGACCCAGTTCTGGTCAATGAACAAAAGGAAGGAAACATGGAAGAGCTTCTAGAAATTATTTCCTCTTTAATTAAAAAAAATTTTTTTTTGGAAAAACAAAAGAAAGTTTATTTTCTGCCCATTAATTTATTATTGACTTGTAACAACAAAGGGTGAGGATGTGATGTTGGGAGCCATTGAACCAATATTGAGATAAACAGTAAACACACAAAACTTGGGAGGATAGTGGCTGAATCCTTAAAGATACTTTAAGCTGCTGCTCTGACCCTGGAATCACCTATTCCTTGTCACTTGCCAGCACTAGTCAGGGTTCTAAGTTGCAAAATCACAGCATCCACTGTGGCTACTTCGAGTAAAAAACAATAATATTTAAAAGATGTTAGCTGACTCACAGACTCTGCAGGAGGACCAGAGAGCTGGGCTTTGAAACTACAGAGATAAAAATAATATCTAACCATGTCAGGGGAACAGTTTTAGTAAAAACATCACTGTCATAGTCATTGCCCCTCATCCCCAGTGCTGCTTATGCCTGAATGCCTGAAGCTCTGAAGAAGTAGAAGCTTACACCACAGCGATCACCAGCATAGTGAGAGCCCACACCTGACTACTTCCTCACATTGCCCACTTTTGGATCCAAGTATTGCATGGGTACAGCCAATTGGCAGAAGCCAAATCTCAGACCTGTACTTTAGCTGCAAGGGAGTCTGTGAATACAAGTTTATGGTCCCTATTCTTGAAAAGGGAGTACTTGTAATATAAAACACAACCAAAATATAGAGAGGATATAGGGCAGCCACAAGAGACAAATATGCCCTAGAATGAGACAGTCATATGCCATGATCTCTTTTTTTTTTTTAACATCTTTATTGGAGTATAATTGCTTTACAATGTTGTGTTAGTTTCTGCTATATAAGAAAGTGAATCAGTTATACATATACATATGATCCCACATGTCTTCCCTCTTGTGTCTCCCTCCCTCTCACCCTCCATATCACACCACTGTAGGTGGTCACAAACCATCTAGCTGATCTCCCTGTGCTGTGCGGCTGCTTTCCACGAGCTATCTGTTGTACGTTTGGTAGTGTATATATGTCCATGCCACTCTCTCACTTTCTCACAGCATACGCTTCCCCTTCCCCATATCCTCAAGACCATTCTCTAGTAGGTCTGGGTCTTTGTTCCCATCTTACCACTAGGTTCTTCATGACATGTTTTTTTTTTTTTTTTCTTAGATTCCATATATATGTGTTAGCATACAGTATTTGTTTTTCTCTTTCTGACTTACTTCACTCTGTATAACAGACTCTAGGTCCATCCACCTCACTACAAATAACTCAATTCCGTTTCTTTTCATGGCTGAGTAATATTCCATTGTATATATGTGTCACATCTTCTTTATCCATTCATCTGTTGATGGACGCTTACGTTGCTTCCATGACCTGGTTATTGTAAATAGAGCTGCAAAGAACATTTTGCTACATGACTCTTTTTGAATTATGGTTTTCTCAGGGTATATGCTCAGTAGTGGGATTACTGGGTCTTATGGTAGTTCTATTTTTAGTTTTTTAAGGAACCTCCATACTGTTCTCCATAGTGGCTGTATCAATTTACATTCCGCCAACAGTGCAAGAGTGCTCCTTTTCCTCCACACACTCTCCAGCGTTTATTGTTTCTAGATTTTTTGATGATAGCCATTCTGACCGGTGTGAGATGATATCTCATTGTAGTTTTGATTTGCATTTCTCTAATGATTAATGATGTTGAGCGTTCTTTCACGTGTTTGTTGGCAATCTCTATATCTTCTTTGGAGAAATGTCTATTTAGGTCTTATGCCCATTTTTGGATTGGGTTGTTTTTTTTTGTTGTTGTTGTTATTGAGCTACATGAGCTGCTTGTAAGTTTTGGAGATTAATCCTTTGTCAGTTGCTTCATTTGCAAATATTTTCACACATTCTGAGGGTTGTCTTTTCGTCTTATTTATGGTTTCCTTTGCTGTGCCAAAGATTTTAAGTTCCATTAGGTCCCATTTGTTTATTTTCATTTCCATTTCTCTAGGAGGTGTGTCAAAAAGCATTTTGCTGTGATTTATGTCATAGAGTGTTCTGCCTATGTTTTCCTCAAGAGTTTTATAGTGTCTGGCCTTACATTTATGTCTGTAATCCATTTTGAGTTTATTTTTGTGTATGGTGTTAGGGAGCGTTCTAATTTCATACTTTTACATGTACCTGTCCAGTTTTCCCAGCACCACTTATTGAAGAGGCTGTCCTTTCTCCACTGTACATTCCTCCTCCTTTATCAAAGATAATGTGACCATATGTGTGTGGGTTTATCACTGGGCTTCCTATCCTCTTCCATTGATCTATATTTCTGTTTTTGTGACAGTACCATACTGTCTTGATTACTGTAGCTTTGTAGTATACTCTGAAGTCAGGGAACCCGATTCCTCCAGCTCCACTTTTCTTTCTCAAGATTGCTTTGGCTATTCAGGGTCTTTTGTGTTTCCATACAAATTGTGAATTTTTTTGCTTTAGTTCTGTGAAAAATGCCAGTGATAGTTTGATAGGGATTGCATTGAAACTGTAGATTGCTTTGGGGAGTAGATTCATTTTTACAATATTGATTCTTCCAATCCAAGAACATCGTATATCTCTCCATCTATTTGTATCATCTTTACTTTCTTTCATCAGTGTCTTATAATTTTCTGCCTACAGGTCTTTTGTCTCCTTAGGTAGCTTTATTCTTTTATTCTTTTATTCTTTCTGATTGCAATGGTAGGTAAATGGGAGTGTTTTTTTAAATTTCATTTTCATATTTTTCATCATTAGAGTATAGGAATGCCAGAGATTTCTGTGCATTAATGTTCTATCCTGCTACTTTACAAAATTCATTGATTACCTCTAGTAGTTTTCTGGTAGCATCTTTAGGATTCTCTATATATAGTATCATGTCATCTGCAAACAGTGACAGCTTTACTTCTTTTCCAATTTGGATTCCTTTTATTTCCTTTTCTTCTCTGATTGCTGTGGCTAAAACTTCCAAAACTGTGTTGAATAAGAGTGGTGAGAGTGGGCAACCTTGTCTTCTTCTTGATCTTAGTGGAAATGGTTTCAGTTTTTCACCATTGAGGATGATGTTGGCTGTGAGTTTGTCATATATGGCCTTTATTATGTTGAGGAAAGTTCCCTCTATGCCTACTTTCTTCAGGGTTTTATCATAAATCGGTGTTGAATTTTGTCAAAAGCTTTCTCTGCATCTATTGAGATGAAGCATGCCAAGACACATATTAATCAAGCTTTCAAAAATTAAATACAAAGAAAACATATTAAAAGCAGCAAGGGAAAAACAACAAATAACACACAAGGGAATCCCCATAAGGTTAACAGCTGATCTTTCAGCAGAAACTCTGCAGGCCAGAAGGGAGTGGCAGGACATACTTTAAGTGATGAAGGAGAAAAACGTACAACCAATATTACTCTACCCAGCAAGGATCTCATTCAGATTTGATGGAGAAATTAACACCTTTACAGACAAGCAAAAGCTGAGAGAGTTCAGTACCACCAAACCAGCTTTACAACAAATGCTAAAGGAACTTCTCTAGGCAAGAAACACAAGAGCAGGAAGTAACAAATACAATACAATAACAAACCCAAAATAAGTAAGAAAATGGGAATAGGAGCATACATATCTATAATTACTTTAAATGTAAATGGATTATATGTTCCCACCAAAAGACACAGACTGGCTGCATGGATACAAAAGCAAGACCCGTATATATGCTGTCTACAAGAGACCCACTTCAGACCTAGGGACACAAACAGCCTGAAAGTGAGGGGATGGAAAAAGATATTCCATGCAAATGGAAATGAAAAGAAAGCTGGAGTATCAATTCTCATGTCAGAAAAAATAGACTTTAAAATAAAGACTATTACAAGAGACAAAGAAGGACACTACATAATGATCAAGGGATCAATCCAAGAAGAAGATATGACAATTGTAAATATTTATGCACCCAACCTAGGAGCTCCTCAATACATAAGGCAAATACTAACAGCCATAAAAGGGGAAATTGACAGTAACACAATCATAGTAGGGGAATTTAACACCCCACTTTCACCAATGGACAGATTATCCAAAATGAAAATATATAAAGAAACACAAACTTTAAATGATACATTAAACAAGATGGACTTAATTGATATTTATAGGACATTCCATCCAAAAACAACAGAATACACATTTTTCTCAAGTGCTCATGGAACATTCTCCAAGATTGATCATATCTTGGTTCACAAATCTAGCCTTGGTAAATTTAAGAAAATTGAAATTCTATCAAGTATCTTTTCTGACCACAAAGCTATGAGACTAGATGTCAATTACAGGAAAAGATCTGTAAATAATACAAACACATGTTGGCTAAACAATACATTACTTAATAATGAAGTGATCACTGAAGAAATCAAAGAGGAAATCAAAAAATACCTGGAAACAAATGACAGTGGAGACACTATGACCCAAAACCTATGGGATGCAGCAAAAGCCGTTCTAAAAGGGAAGTTTAGAGCCATACAATCCTACCTTAAGAAACAGGAAACATCTCAAATAAACAACCTAACCTTGCACGTAAAGCAATTAGAGAAATAAGAACAAAAATACCCCAAAGTTAGCAGAAGGAAAGGAATCATAAAGATCAGATCAGAAATAAATGAAAAAGGAATGAAGGAAACAATAGCAAAGATCAATAAAACTAAAAGCTGGTTCTTTGAGAAGATAAACAAAATTGATAAACCATTAGCCAGACTCATCAAGGAAAAAAAGGGAGAAGACAAAAATCAGTAGAATTAGTAATGAAAAAGAAGAAGTAACAACTGACACTGAAGAAATACAAAAGATCATGAGAGATTACTACAAGCAACTCTATGCCAATAAAATGGACAACCTGGAAGAAATGGACAAATTCTTAGAAATGCACAACCTTCCGAGACTGAACCAGGAAGAAATAGAAAATATGAACAGACCAATCACAAGCATTGAAATTGAAACTGTGATTAAAAATCTTCCAACAAACAGTCGCCCAGGACCAGATGGCTTCACAGGCAAATTCTGTCAAACATTTAGAGAAGAGCTAACACCTGTCCTTCTCAAACTCTTCCAAAATATAGCAGAGGGAGGAATACTCCCAAACTCATTCTACGAGGCCATCATCACCCTGATACTGAAACCAGACAAAGATGTGTCACAAAGAAAGAAAACTACAGGCCATTATCACTGATGAACATAGACGCAAAAATCCTCAACAAAATACTAGCAAACAGACTCCAACAGCACATTAAAAGGATCATACACCATGATCAAGTGGAGTTTATTCCAGGAATGCAAGGATTCTTCAATATATGTAAATCAATCAACGTGCCATGATCTCTTAAACCAGTATCAGTCAAATGTTCTGTTGCTTGCCTTCCTTCTTCCCATCAGGTGCAAAGTAAGTAGACAGATTCCATCCTGGCCTCCTCACTGAAGCAGAGGGTCTGCTTTCTATCGCTGGAATAACTGGGGCCCAACCCTGATTTCTCAGGCCTGTCAAAAGCTGTTTATGAGGTGAAGTCCTAAAGTTTTCAACAGTTGCAACTGATTTGCACCAGCAGATCATAAACCTTTCATGAATAAGGATAACAGAAGCTACAAGGCATAGAAGCATAGAATTGTAAGGTTGAAATGGACCTCAGAAATGGTTTCTTAAAAAGCATAATATTCTGTAAATCAGGTGCACTATATTTTTTTAAATTTTTATTGGAGTATAGTTGATTCACAATGTTGTATTAGTTTCAGGTGTACAGCAAAGTGAATCAGTTATACATATACATATATCCACTCTTCTTAAGATTATTTTCCCATATAGGCCATTACAGAGTATTGACTAGAGTTCCCTGTGCTACACAGTAGGTCTTATTAGTTATCTATTTCATAAATAATACTGTGTATATGTCAATCCCAATCTCCCAATATATCCCTCCCCTCCCTTTCCCCCCTGGTAACCATAAGTTTGTTTTCTACATCTATGACTCAATTTCTGTTTTGTAAATAATATCATTTGTACCCTTTGTTAGATTTCACATATAAATGATATCATGATATTTGTCTTTCTCTGTCTGACATACTCCACTCAGTATGACAATCTCTATGTCCATCCAGGTTGCATTATTTCACACTTTTTTTTACGGCTGACGAATATTCCATTGCACCACGTCTTCTTTATCCACTCCTCTGTTGATGGAAACTTAGGTTGCTTCCATGTCCTGGCTATTGTAAATAGCACTGCAATGAACACTGGGGTGCATGTATTTTTTCAAACTATGGCTTTATCCAGATACATGCCCAGGAGTGGGATTGCTGGATCATATGGTAGCTTTATTTTTAGTTTTTTAAGGAAACTCCATACAGTTCTCCATAGTGGCTGTACCAGTTTACATTCCCACTAACAGTGTAGGAGGGTTCCATTTTCTCCACACCCTCTCCAGAATTTATTGTTTGTAGATTTTTGATGATGGCCATTCTGACCGGTGTGAGGTGATACCTCACTGAAGTTTTGATTTGCATTTCTCTAATAATTAGTGATGTTGAGCATCCTTTCATCTGTTTGTTGGCAATCTGTATGTCTTCTTTGCAGAAATGTCTATCTAGATCTTCTGCTCATTTTTTGATTGGGTTGTTTGTTTGTTTTTCATATGGAGCTGCATGAGCTGCCTGTATATTTTGGAGATTAATCCTTTGTTGGTTGCTTCATTAGCAAATATTTTCTCCCATTCTGAGGGTTTCCTTTTCATTTTGTTGATGGTTTCACTTGCTGTGCAATAGCTTTTAAGTTTAATTAGTCCCCATTTGTTTTTATTTTCATAACTCTAGGAAGTGGATCAAAAAAGATCTTGCTACGATTTATGTCAAAGAGTGTTCTGCCTAAGTTTTCCTCTTTTATGGTGTCCGGCCTTACATTTAGGTCTTTAATCCATTTGGAGTTTATTTTTGTGTATTGTGTCAGGAAGTGTTCTAATTTCATTCTTTTACATACAGCTGTTCAGTTATCCTAGCACCACTTATTGGAGAGGCTGTCTTCTCCATTGTATATATATATATAAACATCTTTATTGGAGTATAATTGCTGTACAATGATGCATTAATTTCCGCTTTATAACAAAGTGAATCAGTTATACACATACATATATTCCCATATCTCTCCTCCCTTGCGTCTCCCTCCCTCCCAACCTCCATATCCCACCCCTCTAGGTGGTGACAAAGCACCGAGCTGATCTCCCTGTGCTATGCGGCTGATTCCCACTGGCTATCTTATTTTTTATGTTTTTTTTCTTTTTGCAGTACACGGGACTTTCACTGTTGAGACCTCTCCCGTTGCGGAGCACAGGCTCCGGACGCGCAGGCTCAGTGGCCATGGCTCACGGGCCTAGCCGCTCCGCGGCACGTGGGATCTTCCCGGACCGGGGCACGAACCCGTATCCCCTACATCGGCAGGTGGACTCTCAACCACTGCGCCACCAGGGAAGCCCCTAGCTATCTATTTTACGCTTGGTAGTCTATATATGTCCGTGCCACCCTGTCACTTTGTCCCAGCTTACCCTTCCCACTCCCCATATCCTCAAGTCCATTCTCTAGTAGGTCTGCATCTTTGTTCCGGTCTTGCCCCTAGGTTCTTCATGAGCATTTTTTTTTCTTAGATTCCATATATATGTGTTAGCATAGGGTATTTCTTTTCCTATATCTGACTTGCTTAACTCTGTATGGCAGACGCTAGTTCCATCCACCTCACTACAAATAACTCAATTCCGTTTCTTTTCATGGCTGAGTAATATTCCATTGTATATATGTGCCACATCTTTTTTATCCATTCATCTGTTGATGGACACGTAGGTTGCTTCCATGTCCTGGATATTGTAAATAGAGCTGCAAATAACATTGTGGACATGACTCTTTTTGAATTATGGTATTCTCAGGGTATATACCCAGTAGTGGTATTGCTGCATCATATGGTACTTCTATTTTTAGTTTTGTAAGGAACCTCCATACTGTTCTACATAGTGGCTGTATCAATTTACATTCCCTCCAACAGTGCAAGAGAGTACCCTTTTCCCCACACCCTCTCCAGCATTTATTGATTGTAGATTTTTTGATGATGGCCATTCTGAGTGGTGTGAGATGATATCACATTGTAGTTTTGATTTGCATTTCTCTAATGATTAATGATGTTGAGCATTCTTTCAAGTGTTTGTTGGCAATCTGCATATCTTCTTTGGAGAAATGTCTATTTAGGTCTTCTGCCCATTTTTGATTTGGGTTGTTTGTGTTTTTTATATTGAGCTGCATGAGCTACTTGTAAATTTTGGAGATTCATCCTTTGTCAGTTGCTTCCTTGAAAATATTTTCTCTTATTCTGAAGTTTGTCTTTTCATCTTGTTTATGCTTTCCCTTGCTGTGAAAAAGCTTTTAGGTTTCATTAGGTCCCATTTGTATATTTTTGTTTTTATTTCCATTTCCCTAGGAGATAGGTCAAAAAGGATCTTGCTGTGATTTATGTCATGGAGTGTTCTATGTTTCCCTCTAAGAGTTTGATAGTGTCTGCTCTTACATTTCAGTCTTTAATCCATTTTCAGTTTATTTTTTGTGTATGGTGTTAGGAAGTATTCTCATTTCATTCTTTTACATGTAGCTGTCCAGTTTTCCCAGCATCACATATTGAACAGTCTCTCATTTCTCCACTGTATATTCTTGCCTCCTTTATCAAAGATAAGGTGGCCATATGTGTGTGTGTTTATCTCTGGGCTTTCTATCCTGTTCCACTGATTTATATTTCTATTTTTGTGTCAGTACCATATTGTCTTTATTACTGTAGATTTGTAGTATAGTCTGAAGTCAGGGAGCATGATTCCTCCATCTCCGTTTTTCTTTCTCAAGACTGCTTTGGTTATTCGGGGTCTTTGGTTTTTCCATACAAATTGTGAAATTTTTTGTTCTAGTTCTGTGAAAAATGTCAGTGGTAGGTTGATAGGGATTGTATTGAATTTGTAGATTGCTTTGGGTAGTATAATCATTTTCACAATGTTGATTCTTCCAATCCAAGAACATGGTATATCTCTCCATCTATTTCTATCATCTTTAATTTCTTTCATCAGCATCTTATTATTTTCTGCATACAGGTCGATTGTCTCCTTAGGTAGGTTTATTCCTAGATATTTTATTCTTTTTGTTGCAATGGTAAATGGGAGTGTTTTCTTAATTTCACTTTCAGATTTTTCATCACTAGTTTATAAGAATGCCAGAGATTTCTGTGCATTAATTTTGTATCCTGCTGCTTTACCAAATTCATTGATTAGCTCTGGTAGTTTTCTGGTAGCATCTTTAGGATTCTCTATGGATAGTATCATGTCATCTGCAAACAGTGACATCTTTAGTTCTTCCTTTCAGATTTGGGTTCTTTTTATTTCTTTTTCTTCTGTGATTGTTGTGGCTAAAAGTTCCAAAACTACGTTGAATAATAATGGTGAGAGTGAGGAACCTTGCCTTTCTCCTGATCTTAGTGGAAATGATTTCATTTTTTCACCATTGAGGATGGCGTTGGCTGTGGGATTGTCATATATGGCCTTAATTATGTTGAGGTAACTTACCTCTATGCCTACTTTCTGGAGGGTTTTTATCATAAATGGGTGTTGATTTTATCAAAAACTTTTTCTGCATCTATTGAGATTGATCATATGGTTTTCATTCTTCAATTTGTTAGTATGGTATATCACATTGATTTATTTGCATATATTGAAGAATCATTGTATTCCTGGAATAAACCCCACTTGATCATGGTGTATGATCCTTTTAATATGCTGTTTGATTCTGTTTGCCAGTATTTTGTTGAGGATTTTTGTATCTATGTTCATCAGTGATACTGACCTATAGTTTTCTTTCTTTGTGACATCATTGTCTGGTTTTGGTATCAGGGTGGTTGTGGCCTTGTAGAATGAGTTTGGGAGTGTTCCTCCCTCTGCTATATTTTGGAAGAGGTTGAGAAGGATAAGTGTTAGCTCTTCTCTAAATGTTTGATAGCATTCATCTATGAAGGCATCTGGTCCTGAGCTTTTGGTTTTTGGAATATTTTTAATCACAGTTTCAATTTTAGTGCTTGTGATTGTTCTGTTCATATTTTCTATTTCTTCCTGGTTCAGTCTCAGAAAGTTGTGTATTTCTAAGAATTTGTCCATTTCTTCCAAGTTGTCCATTTTATTGGCATATAGTTGCTTATAGTAATCTCTCATAATCCTCTGTATTTCTGCAGTATCAGTTGTTACTTTTACTTTTTCCTTTCTAATTCTATTGATTTGAGTCTTCTCCCTTGTTTTTCTTGATGAGTCTGGTTAATGGTTTCTCAATTTTGTTTATCTTCTCAAAGAACCAGCTTTTAGTTTTTTGTTCTTTGCTATAGTTTCCTTCATTTTTTTCATTTATTTCTGATCTGATCTTTATGATTTCTTTCCTTCTGCTAACTTTGGGGATATTTTTTTCTTCTTTGTCTAATTGCTTTAGGTGTAAGGATAGGTTGTTTATTTGAGATGTGTCTTGTTTCTCAAGGTAGGACTGTATTGCTATAAAATTCCGTTTTACAACTGCTTTTGCTGCATCCCATAGGTTTTGAGTCGTTGTGTTTTCATTGGCATTTGTTTCTAGGTATTTTATGATATCCTCTTTGATTTCTTCAGTGATCTCTTGGTTATTATGTAGTGTATTGTTTAGCCTCCATGTGTTTGTATTTTTTACAGGTTTTTTCCTGTAATTGATATCTAGTCTTAAAGTGTTGTGGTCGGAATAGATACTTGATAAGATTTCAGTTTTCTTACATTTACCAAGGCTTGATTTGTGATGCAAAATATGATGTATCCTGCAGAATGTTCCATTAACAATTGAGAAGAAAGTGTAATCTATTCTTTTTGGATGGACTGTCCTATAAATATCAATTAATTTCATCTTGTTTAATGTATAATTTAAATCTTGTGTTTCCTTATTTATTTTCATTTTGGATGATCTGTCCATTGGTGAAAGTGGGGTATTAACGTCCCCTACTATGATTTTGTTACTGTCAATTTCCCCTTTTATGGCTGTTAGTAGTTGCCTTATGTATTGTTGTGCTCCTATGTTGGTTGCATAAATATGTACAATTGTTATATCTTCATCTTGGATTGATCCCTTGATCACTATGTAGTGTTCTTCCTTGTCTCTTGTAATAGTCTTTGATTTGAAGTCTTTTTTTTCTGGTATGAGAATTGATACTCCAGCTTTCTTTTGGTTTCCATTTGCATGGAATATCTTTTTCCATCCCCTCACTTTCAGGCTGTCTGTGTCCCTAGGTCTGAAGTGGGTCTCTTGTAGACAGCATATATATGGGTCTTGTTTTTGTATCTATTCAGCCAGTCTATATCTTCTGGTTGGAGCATTTAATCCATTTACATTTAAGGTAATTATTCACATGTATGTTCCTATTACCATTTTCTTAATTGTCTTGGGTTTGTTATTGTAGGTGTTTTCCTCCTCTTGTGTTTCCTGCCTGGAGAAGTTCCTTTAGCATTTGTTATGAAGCTGACTTGGTGGTGCTGAATTCTCTCAGCTTTTGCTTGTCTGTAAAGGTTTTAATTTCTCCATCAAATCTCAATGAAATCCTTGCTTGGTAAAATAATCTTGGTTGTACGTTTTTCTCCTTCATCACTTTAAATATGTTCTGCCCCTCCCTTCTCGCTTGGAGAGTTTCTGCTGAAAGACCAGCTGTTAACCTTATGGGGATTCCCTTGTATGTTATTTGTTTTTTTTCTGTTGCTGCTTTTAACATTTTTTCCTTATATTTAATTTTTGATATTTTGATTAGTTTTGTCTTGGCATGTTTCTCCTCGGATTTATCCTGTATGGGACTCTCTGTGCTTTCTGGAATTGATTAACTGTTTCCTTTCCCATACCAGGGAAATTTTTAACTCTAATCTCTTCAAATATTTTCTCAGTCCCTTTCTTTTTCTCTTGTTCTTCTGGGACCCCTATAATTCAAATGTTGGTGTGTTTAATGTTGTCCCAGAGGTCTCTGAGACTGTCCTCAATTCTTTTCATTTTTTTTCTTTATTCTGCTCTGCAGTAGTTATTTCCACTATTTTATCTTCCTGGTCACTTATCCGTTCTTCTGCCTCAGTTATTCTGCTCTTGATTCCCTCTAGAGAATATTTAATTTCATTTATTGTATTGTTCATCACTGTTTGTTTGCTCTTTAGTTCTTCTAGGTCCTTGTTAAACGTTTCTTGTATTTTCTCCATTCTATTTCCAAGATTTTGGATCATCGTTACTATCATTACTCTGAATTATTTTTCACGTAGACTGCCTATTTCCTCTTTATTTGTTTGTCTCGTGGGTTTTTACCTTGCTCCTTCATCTGCTGTGTGTTTCTCTGCCTTCTCTTTTTCCTTAACTTACTGTCTTTGGGGTCTCCTTTTCTCAGGCTGCAGGTTCATAGTTCCTATTGTTTTTGGTGTCTGCCCCCTGTGGCTAAGGTTGGTTCAGTGGATTGTGTAGGCTTCCTGCTGCAGGGGACTAGTGCTTGTGTTCTGGTGAATGAGGATGGATGTTGTATTTCTGGTGAGCAGGTCCACATCTGCTGCTGTGTAGTGGGGTGTCTGTGACCCTATTATGATTTTAGGCAGCCTCTCTGCTAATGGGTGGGGTTGTGTTCCTGTCCTGCTTGTTGTTTGGCATAGGGTGTCCAGCACTGGAGTTTGCTGGTCGTTCAGTGGAGCTGGGTTTTGGCGTTGAGATGGAGATCTCTGGGAGATTTTTGCCATTTGGTATTATGTGGAGCTGGGAGGTCTCTTGTGGACCAATGTCCTGAACTTGGCTCTTCCACCTCAGAAGCACAGCCCTAATGCCTGGCTGGAGCACCAAGAGCCTGTCATTCACATGGCTCAGAATAAAAGGGAGGAAAAAAAAAAGAATGAATGAAAGAAGAAGATAAATGAAATAAATAAAATAAGATAAAGTTATTAAAATAAAAAATAATTATTAAAAAAATTAAGTAATAAAATAAATTTTAAAAAGAAAGAAAGAAAGAAGAGAGCAGCCATACCAAAAAACCAATCCACCAGTGATAACAAGCACTAAAAGCTATACTTAAAAAAAAAAAGAAAGAAAGAAATGGACAGACAGAACTCTAGGACAAATGGCAAAAGCAAGCTATACAGACATAATCACAAACAGAAGCATACACCTACACACTCATAAAAAAGGAAAAGGGAAATATATATATATATATATATATATAGTTGCTCCCAAAGTCCACCTCCTCATTTTGGGATGATTCGTTTTCTATTCAGGTATTCCACAGATGCAGGGTACATCATGTTGATTGTGGGGATTTAATCCGCTGCTCCTGAGGCTGCTTGGAGAGATTTCCCTTTCTCTTCTTTTTTCGCACAGCTCCTGGGGTTCAGCTTTGGATTTGGCCGCACCTCTGCATGTAGGTCGCCTGAGGGCGTCTGTTCTGCACTTAGACAAGACGGGGTTAAAGGAGCAGCTGATCCGGGGGCTCTGGCTCACTCAGGCTGGGGGGAGGGAGGGTTACGGAGTTCGGAGTGAGCCTGTGGCAGCAGAGGCCAGCATGACGTTGCACCAGCCTGAGGTGCACCGTGTGTTCTCCCAGGGAAGTTGTCCCTGGATCCCGGGACCCTGGCAGTGGTGGGCTGCACAGGCTCTTGGGAGTGGAGATGTGGGTAATGACCTGTGCTTGCACACAGGCTTCTTGGTGGCTGCAAGCAAGCAGCCTTAGCGTCTCATGCCCGTCTCTGGGGTCCGTGCTGATAGCCGTGACTCATGCTCACCTCGCAAACTTCTTTAAGCGACACTTTTAATCCCCTCCCCTCGGGCACCAGGAAACGAAGAGGCAAGAAAAAGTCTCTTGCCTCCTTGGCAGCTCCAAAATTTTTCCCGGAATCCCTCCCGGCTAGCCGTGGTGCACTAGCTCCCTTCAGGCTGTGTTCACGCAGCCAACCCCAGTCTTCGCCTTGGGATCTGACCTCCTTAGCCCGAGCCTCAGCTCCCAGCCCTGCCCGCCCCGGCGGGTGAGCAGACAAGCCTGTCGGGCTGGTGAGTGCTGGTCGGCACCCATCCTCTGTGCAGGAATCTCTCCGCTTTGCCCTCCGCACCCCTGTTGCTGCGCTCTCCTCCATGGCTCCGAATCTTCCCCCCTCTGCCACCCACAGTCTCCGCCTGTGAAGGGGTTTCCTAGTGTGTGGAAACTTTTCCTCCTTCACAGCTCCCTCCCACTGGTGCAGGTCCCGTCCTTATTCTTTTGTCTCTGTTTTTTCTTTTTTTTTCTTTTGCCCTACCCAGGTACGTGGGGGAGTTTCTTGCCTTTTGGGAGGTCTGAGTTCTTCTGCCAGCATTCAGTAGGTGTTCTGTAGGAGTTATTCCACATGTAGATGTATTTCTGATGTATTTGTGGGGAGAAAGGTCATCTCCACGTCTTATTCCTCCACCATCTTGAAGGTCCTCCAGTTTTATTTATATTTATTCAAATGGTGGGTTTTACTTGGAGTCACTCTAAATGTATGGCAAAGGTCCCAAGATGCCTTATTTGACTATACAAAGACCTAGTAATTCATTAATTCAATAAAATACTTTTTAAATATGCACCCAATGTCAGCCCCTATGTGGGGCATTAGGAAGTGGGACATGAATCCATTGAGGTCCCTGATCTCGTGGAACTTGTGGCAAATGAGAAAGATAAACACGGACACAGAGAGATGAAATCCAACTTTGTAAGTGTTTTAGTAAGATGATGCCCAAAGGAGCAGGAAAAGTAGGCAAGGGAGCAGTCAGCACTTGCTGGAATGTGGGGAAGACCATCAGAGAAGAGATGGCTGGGTGTGGACAGATGGCCTGAGTTTACAGAGGCCAAGGTTGTGTGCAATGTCTAGCCACAGGCCACACTCCTAACCCAGCCACCCCCTAGTCACAAGGAGGTTGTTTTAGTTTATGCAACACTAGCCACAGTATGAAAGAGATGAAGCCCACAATCTCAGTGACTTTGTTCAATGGAAATGTATTTCTTGCTCGCTCAAAATCCAAACAGCATTAATGGTAGGTTGGGCATAGAGGGAATTCATGTGTTGAGAAATGTAGGCTAATGATATGCATCTTCAACACATGACCACCAAGTTTGTCTTGGGTGTCAACATCCCACCAGCAGTTGGGAGAAGAGAACATGAAGGGAAGAGTTTTATGGGCTAAGCTTGAAAGCAGCACATATTATTTCTGATCACATTCTATTAGGCAGAACTCACAAGGCCACACCTGACTGTGAGGAAGGCTGAGAAATACAGTTAGTTTCCTGCACAGGAGGAAATAGAACTGGACTTGGTCAAGAGTGAGCCAGCCTCTGCCACAGAACCCACCCAACTACTCATAGGATGTTAGCTCTATGTCTAGAGATGGGATTAATAGTGACTACCTACCAAGAAGGAGACTAACAACACATGGCTAAACAACAATTCAATAATAAATGAAATGCACAGGTGTTATTATATGTTGTTGGTTGGTAAAAGGCGTGAGCCAGGGTTTGCCAAAATATGTCCCTTAGCACTCTATTCTGATGAGATTTTTCTACTCAGAAAGGGATCGTCAAATAAGAAAAATTGAAGGTGTGCATACTTTTATATTCCATCTGTTCTAAGAACACTTTTTCACATTTTAATATCCCCAAAATAGTAATACATTTCACAGTAGATGGCTTCTTACAATTACATAGCTGGTGTGTGTGTGTGTGCCTTTGTGTGTTCTGTCTTAGTGGCCTGTAATATGCATGATAGCAAAGTAAATGCTGTTGAAAGTCTTGAAGATAAAAAAAGGGGGTTGATAGTAATGTAGTTTGTTCAACTGGTGAGTCGCAAAGGTACCAGAACATGAAAAGAAATTTTAATGTCACTTACTAATATCCACTAGATTGAATATTCATTCCACGGTGTTCACTCTGGCAAAAATATAAACAGAGGGAGTTTTTAAGTTCAGAGCAAGGTGGATTAGCTGGCTGCTGGATTTGGTTTTGCTAGGAGAGCCTCAGGAAGAAGGTAAGACCTTGAGCAGGTAAATTAATTAGGGCCCCAGTAGGAAACTATAACACAAATCAGGAAACCTTGAGCAGGATTTGGTGTGTGCAGGGTGTAGAGACATTAGAGGGAGAATGCAGTGCCCAGCACTGGCTGTCACTGCCCTTTGACTGGATGTGACAAATGAAGGAGAGGGCCGGGTAGAGAGGGCTGCCTTAAGAGAGACAGTGATCTCAGTTGAGGGGGCATAGCCAGCCGTACTGAGACCCTGGGGGTGAGGGATAGACAATGGAATAAATACCTGGCCTCTTGCTCCTTCTTTGCCCCAGTCTCCTGCCAAGGGCCCTCATCGGCCAAATCTAAGCAGAAGCCAGAGAGCAAAGGAAGCCAGTAATGACCATAAGGGTCAGCCTCCCAGGACAGAGACAGGTGGAAAAGGGTGAAGGCAGGATCTAGGGTTAATGCAGAGTATCCAGCACAAGCAGGGCTTTGGAGTATGTGAGAATATGGATTGGGCATGATTAAATCCACCCAGGGAAAATATAATCACCTCCTAGACATTGCTTCACAGCTTATAAAGCCCTTTTACATTTTTCATTTGCTGTCACAACAACCCCATGAGGTACAAAGAGCAGGAGTAATTATCCATATTTTACATGTGATGGAGCTGCCTTCCCCACATCTGAGCTTCAAAGATCTGGTTGGGACTTGAAAGTGGTATTTCCTGGAACTAACCCGATGCAAATTTCACCATGTACATGACACACCTTGCTGACCGTCTCCCAGAAGGGTCATCTCCATGAAAGGATGTTATTAATCACTTAATGCTATACTTTTCAGTAGTTAGTACCCTTCACTTCCTCCATATTTATATGGCACTTTATAACCACTGTATAGAAATGTCATGGAAAATCTGCAGAATCCTCTGACCTTCCAGGAGCTAGAGGCCATTTCTACTGGGCATATCCATTCCTCTGTTCCCTCTGCTACGAGGACTTATTACTATACTGTTTTGCACAATGCAAAGATGAAATTCACTTAATCCAATAAATTAAGAGAGATCACATGTGTGTCGAGTAAAAGAGCAATAAAGTTTGAGAGAAATAAAGTGCTGTGGATTGTTCTAGGAAGGATAGACTACTTCTAGTTTGTCAGGGAAGGCAACACCGAAAGGTAGCTTTTTTTCTGAGCCTTGGAAAAGGCTAGGATTAGGACCAGCAAAAGTGGGAGAAGCCACGGGCAGGGCACTGCTTCTATATGTAATGCTTACAGAATTAAGAACAAAATAAATATGTGCAAAATACATAAAGTCCAATAGATCTACGTGTTACTTAAGAGGTTTGGTGTCCTTTAGGCTGGGATTCTGGAGTCAGACCACCTGGGTTCAAATCCTGACTCTGACACTCATTAGCTGTGTGGCCTTGGGCAAATTACTTAGCTTCTCTGAGCTTCAGCTTCCTCATCTGTAATAATAATAAAAAAAGAAAAAGATAAAATAGATAATATTAACACTTACTCCCTAGGATTGCTAGGAGGATTTCATGAGTTAATACATGTAAAATAAAGTGTCTGGCATAGAGTACAAATTTAACAATTATAATGATATTTAAGGATGTTCCCAGAAAAACTAAAAAAAAAGCATCAAATCTGATTAAACCTCATCTTTTGAGACAATTTTGATAATATATCTTTAACATTTTATGAATCCTTTAATCCTGTTCTTTCCTTCTACATGTGGACACATGGTCAACAGGCAAGTTCAGCAAGCCTCTGACTGAAGCTCAGGAAGCACTGGTTTTTTTTTTTTTCCCCAGTACGCAGGCCTCTCACTGTTGTGGCCTCTCCCGTTGCGGAGCAGAGGCTCCGGACGTGCAGGCTCAGCAGCCATGGCTCATGGGCCCAGCCGCTCCGCGGCATGTGGGATCTTCCCTGACCGGGGCACGAACCCGTGTCCCCTGCATTGGCAGGTGGACTCTCAGCCACTGCGCCACCAGGGAAGCCCAGGAAGCAGTGCTTTTGACATGCCTACCGACTTCCATTTTTTTTTCAATTAGGTTAGATTATAAGATTTACAGTTCCTCTCACTAGATTCAGCTCTTTCATTTTTCTGTTTTCCACTCATTTTCACAAACTAATAAGGGAAATGCAGCGAAATAACACAGTAATTAAACAACATGACAGTACAGGCAGTAGTTCTGACAAGCTGAACTAGTAGCTGGTAAGTGAAGCCAACGCCGCCCTTCCCAGTGGCCATCGGTTAGCAAGGTGAGGGAGCCAGAATTTGTGGAGTCAAAATAAAAAAAGCAACAGTTCAAGAGAAATGTCACACATTGCTATGTGACCATTCCACTGTGGTTTAGAGAGATCTGTCAAACATACGAAAGTGCCAGTGGTTCAAGAGACATATATCCCAAGGTCCAAGAGCATTTGAGCAAAGACCTGGAAGGAAGAAGTACCTGAAGAATAAGAGATTTAACATACAACTGTGACTAGAGGGCAGGGCAGGAGTTGAAGTAATATCAACATTTTAAATAAAGATGGATCAGTGCTGGACTGAACCACACTGGAGCCTGAGGCAAAAGGAAGAATCAGTAATACTGTTCCTTTGTTTATAATTTTGAAGTTTTGTTCATCATGAATTTTTTGGCCTTAAAGTTTTGATTTTTTTAAATAGTACATTAAAACATTTATTTTGATTACTGGATTTTTTGGTGCCCCCTTAAATTTTGTACAGAGATGAGTGCCTCACTTTCCTCAGCCGAACACCAGCCACGCTAGAATGTAGGGTGCGTGATAAGATGTATTAAGATGTCTTTGAAGTCATCTGGCCCAGGATCAAATCCTAGCTCAGCTCTACTCTCAGCCTTATCCTGAGTATGTTATCTTGGGTAGTTTACTTCCCCTTTGGTTGGTTTTGTCCTCAACAAAAGAGTAATAAAACCTAACTAATGGATTTGTTAATTTATCTATTAGTAAATATTTATTGAGCACCTATTATGTGCTTGAGGGGTAGGGGATACAGCAGTTATCAAAAATAAAACCAAGTGTTTGCTCTTATGGCATTTTTATTTTAGGTTGGGAGAGTAATGGTCAAAAAAAATAAATACATAATATTATGTAGCATAGTTATGGTAAGTACCTAGAAGGAAAACAAAGCAAGGTAGGGTGACCAACAGTGATGGCAACAGAGAGGGAGAAGAAGGAGGTGGGACTAGTTTAGAGAAAGGTTACTGAGAAGAGCAAAGGAGACAATTATTTCTATGTGCATCGTAATGTCTAATACATCTTAATGCCTTAACAAATGATTATTATTTATCTTGCTCAAGTAGGGAAAGATAAGTTTGGAAAGACAGGTAGACCAATGGACATGCCTATACTGCCATCTTTGAAGCTGAAACTCCAGGATTCTAGACAGTTCTACCACAAAATGTACAGATACAGCATTAAAGTATTAACAGCTATCTTCATCACTTGGTTCAGCCCCAGAAGCATGGGGATCTCTGGCACTGAGGCCCAGAAAAAGCAATTGTCTGAAAAAAGTTTCACACTCCTCTCCCTCCATAATGAGCACACTTGGGCGTCATCCTTATTCCTTACAGAGAGAACAGAGGAGAAAGACCAGATATGCTGAAGAAATAAAAAGATGAGCAGAACTGGAAATCAGCTCCTCAGTAACTTGGTGTACAAGAGGGAACATGATTCCTCTCCAGAGCAGCATCCAACAATGGCAGAAAACATCAACAAAGCCATTGCCCTTAGTTGGAGCCAGAGGCCCCTGCCCCACCGCCTGACTT
This sequence comes from Globicephala melas, assembly GCF_963455315.2. Classification (NCBI taxonomy): domain Eukaryota; kingdom Metazoa; phylum Chordata; class Mammalia; order Artiodactyla; family Delphinidae; genus Globicephala; species Globicephala melas. The sequence goes on from NC_083333.1 coordinate 57,614,632, forward strand.
CCTGCAGGTTGGCTGATCTGATCTGGCCTGGCCCAGTGGCCCTTTGCCAATACTCTGGATGTGGATATCTGGCATTTCACCAACTTATTTTTTGGTGTTTGGGCTCTGGCAAAGCAGCATGTAAAAAAAGAAATGAAAGGTTTTTTATGCCTGTTAAAAACCAAGGAAAGCAAAGCAAAAGAGGAAAACAAAAGTAAAGAAAATAAAGTGCTACCTAGGTTACAAAGAGCAGGGCTCAGAAAGAATATTTTAAGAATCTCTCAGTTGATAAAACCTCTAGTGAATTATTAGGGATCAAAAGAAGATGAGGATGATGGGAGTAAGGCTACATCTCCTCCTTAGACTGTGGTAGAAAGATTTTGACCTTCTTTCCATCTAGAACCACTTGAAGTTCCCCAAATGCATCATGGTTTTTCATTCTTTGGGGTCTTTGCACATAATATTTGGATCCTCAATTGAATACACTCTTCCTCCCTTTTCTGTCTATCTAATACCTTTCAATTCTTCAAAACTCAGAGCAGGTGGTACCTTTTTCAAAAGGGACTCATGACCCCTCCCTCTGCCCCACCAAGTCCTGTGAGATGCCCCTTCTCTGTGCACCACCCTTTACATTCTATCTCTTTATATTTATTGAATACCTACTATGTGCCAGGCACACTTTTATATATTAGGAAAACATCAGTGAACCAAACCAACTATCATGGAGCTTCCATTTTATGGAATGGAGGACAGTGAACACCTAAACAATTAGATACATATCCAGTGGTGTTAAGTCCTTAAAAGAAAAATTAAGTAAGAGGGTATCAATAATGGGAGAGTGTGGGTGCTCTTTAACATTTGATGGTCAAGAATGGAGTTTTTAATACAAGATGTGAGCAGAGGGCTGAAGAAAGTGGAGGAGCAAGCCACATGAATATCTGCAAAAAAGATATTCTAAGCCAAGATTTGTGTCAAAGTATCTGTAAAAACTCTAAGATGGGCATGTGTTTGGAGGAGCCAGGGCAAAGCAAGGAGGCTGATGTGTGGGCTGAGCTAGGAAGAGAGGGGTAGCAGTGAGCAGAGAGTAGCCAGAGCCAGATTGTACAAGGCCTTGAACCTGTTGTTGGAACTTCAGGTTTTACTCAAGTGAGGTAAGAAGGCACCAAAGGATTCTGAGCAGAAGAGTGACATGTTCTGACTTTCACTTTCACAAGTTCTAGCTGGAAGGGGAGAGGGTGATGAGAAGTGGAGAAGTTAAGGATGATTCCAAGATATAGTAGATAGTCATGATACATGAGCTCTCCTTCTCTCCATCTATTTCATAGCACTTGACCTACTGCATGGTGGTTGGGGATTCACCTGTCTCTATTTCCTTCTAGACTGTGGGATCCATGAGGGGTAGGAGCTCTGTTTTATATGGTTTTTCATGTCCAGTATCTAGCAGCTGAACATCCAGCATTTAGCATCTACTGTCTGCATGCATTAAGCACACAATAAATATTTGAAGAAGTGAAGAATTTTAGAAGGAATTAGCCACAGCCCCTCTACTTAGTAGTTTGATCTGGGAAAGGTATCCTCAAGATTTCTGCTGATTTTGCTATCCAGAATGCACCACAATTCAGTTACTCTACCAAAAGAAACACTTCTGCCACCAGCTGGTGATCAGTAAGAATAATATAGCTGACGTATAAGTTGATACAATTGTATATCATCTAACCCAATGCTCATACCACTTCTGTGAGGTGGTCTGGGTGGGCAGATGCTACTATCCACATTTTACAGATGAAAAAAATTGAGGCTCAAGAATCTTGAGCCAATTGCCAATGGTCACACTTAATAGGTGACAGAATGGGACTCCAACTTTTGTCTTCTGACTCTCAACTCCAGGATTTTCTCCTCTGTTGAGATGGATTGGTATTAATTTGGGTATAGGTAGAAATTTTCAAATATGACTCCGACTAAAGGAAGTGAGTTTAGATTGCTGTGTCAGAGATTTCATCTAGATATGAGAAAGAATTTGTCTGGTATTCAGGAAGAATGGAATAGCTTCAAACTTTGAGCTCAACATTGTGCAGGTAACTCCAGCTGAGGGGGTGGGATCCCTAGATGTATAAAACAAGATGATTCTCTTCAAGGAATTTATGACCCATGGAGTCATGAAGCAAATATTTATTGAATGCCTACTGTGTGCCAGTTGGGGACATCCATTACACACACATAAGACAAGGACACACTGAAGTGGGGATGTGGTGGACGCAGACTGAGGACATTTTTAAGTGTTCACAGTTGAAGACTGTTACATGGGGTGTCTCAGGTTCTGGCGTCAGACTTTTGGGGTTCAAATTCTGGCTGTACCACTTACTAGCTGTGAGACTTGGGAAAAGTCATTTAACATCTCTGAGCCTCATCTATAAAATGGGAATAATGACAGTGACCACTTTATAAGGTCCTTATAGCGATTAAATGAGAAGATGCATATGAAAACTCAGCATAGGGTAAATTGTCAAACAAGGACAGAAAGAGAAAGAGTGCACACTTCTGGCAAGGAGTAGGATTTGAGCAGAGCTCTGGAGGTTGGATCTAAATGTAAAAAAGAAGAGAGAGGAGAGAACTCCATTGGACAGAGCTCTCAATCTAAAGAAAGTACAAAGGGGCACCAGGAGTCCCTACAGTCTCCAGGCTCAGGCTCAGCTGAGGAGGAAAACCATACTGTACCACTTCTTCTTGGAGGAAACATGAACATGGGACTTTGAGGCCTTGGGAAACTGCTGGAAAGTTACTTTATTTTCAGGTTGCAAATCTGCTAAATGATTTCAGAAGGTGTCTACATTTCAGTTTCATTTGCTCATCAAGAGTTTCTTAATGAGGCTAATTAGTCCCAAACAGCTCCCCCGCTCTCACTCCCCCAGTGCTCCACTGAGAGCTTGGTTGTGTGTAAACTAGTGAGCCTCTGACCTCAGCCCATGGCTAAGAGGTCTGGTTTCAGGGCATCAAACTTATCAGAGCTTAAAGCTTAAAGACATTTCATAGTTAGTAAGGATTTGTGGTGGCCCTGGATCTAAGGAAGCCAAGTTCTGAAGACCAGTTCTGTGGCCAGAAGGAGGCTGCCTCTGTGGGGACCTGTGTGCAGATTAAATCAAATGTCAAGGGCCAACTCTTGACTGGAGAGAAAACACCTGCTGAAGATTTATCTCAGGACGTTTAAGTTGTTTATGGGTGATTACTTCAGTACTCATACTTGCTGACATCAAAACATGAAATAAATACATATTTAAACTCCCATTTTGTTATACCAAGTAAGAGACCTAAATTTGCAGTGATTTTCTTGAATGCAGCTTTTCTCAATCATAAAAGTGGGCAGATAGCCATGGCTACTAATATTTACCTTGTTTCTTAGCATCCAGATGACACATCACAGCCTGTTTTCTGCCCCATGAGTGGATTGCACTTGGAGATCCTTACCTTAGGTTGCTAAGCAATAGCTGTAATATAGCTAGCATTTATCAAGCCTTACTATATGCCAGAAACTTTATTATACATGCTTTATCTATATCATCTTATTTAATCTCTCAATAGCTTATGAGGTAGATACTACAGATCTTCTTCAACTTATAAGGGGGATACATCCCGATAAACACATCGTAGGTTGAAAGTATCATAAGTTGAAAACGCATTTAATACATCTAACCTACCAAACATCATAGCTTAGCCCAGCCTACCTTAAACATGCTCAGAACACTTAAATTAGCCTATACAGTTTGGCAAAATCATCTAAGAAACAGCTATTTTATAATAAAGTGTTGAATATCTAATGTACTTTATTGAATACTGTACTGAAAGTGAGAAGTAAGATGGTTGCTAGGTACACAATGGTTGTCAGTATATCAGGTGTTTGCCCTGGTGACAGCGTGGCTGAACAGGAGTTGCAGCTGCTGCCTCGCCCAGCATCACAAGAGAGTGTCGTCCCCCATATCACTAGCCTGGAAAAGAGCAAAATTCAAAATTCCAAGTATGCTTTCTCCTGAATGCATACCACTTTTGTGCCATCATAAAGTCGAAAAATCGTAAGTCGAGTACTGTCTGTATTATTATCCCTATTTTACAGGCAAAGAAAGAAAGACTCTGCAGAAGAGGGAAGCAGTGAGCCCAAGGTCTCATTTGTCAATGGCAGAGGCACATTCAAAGCCAGACCTTCTTCAAGCCAAAGCTGGAAGATTTAGCATTGTGTACTTACCCCCAAAGAAAAGGGACACATTGATGATTATGACTTTTAAGCTTGAACAGTCATCCCCCAAATTGGGTACTCTTATCAGGTCCCTCCTTCAGGAGGCAATGCAATAATGCAGAAAACACAGTCCCTGGGAATCAAAGACTAGATTTCCAGTCTCAGCCCATAGTTCCTGGGACACCCTAAGCAAATCACTTTGCCTCCTGTGCCCCATGATTCCTCAACTGCTAAAAGAAGGGTTGGCTTAGAAAGATCTCTTAAACTCCCTTCTAGCTCTGGCATTATACCATTCTGTGATGTACAAAGTAATGGAATCTAATAAGATACATTTTTATAAAAAGGAAAAGAGTCAGATGCTAATTTTGGCAGCTGTCAGTTTTGTGAGTCTCTCAAAGAAAAATACTTTTTTCCAGTGCTGAGACTAAAAAAAGAAAAATCTACTCAACTAATTTACTTCCTTTCTTCTTTCAATGAGTTCTAAATTACCCAGTCAGGTAGGATAAAAATTTTACTTCTGTTTTTATAGTTGAATGAACTGAGGCTCAGAGATGTTAAGTAACTTACTTAGGATCACATAGCAATTCAACAGCAGAGGACAAACAAGAATTCACCATGTATCATTTGAAAGACCACTCTGGACTGGCATATGGCAGAGACTTTGTCACTCAGTAACCACATACATCACACAAAAGTCTTTGATAATGATGCTGCTGGCAGTGAAAATGATGGCAGAGAGCAGTATTGGGCAGTATACACTGTATGGGCATGAAACCACTTGGGGTTAAAAGCCCAGCTCTGTCACTTGCTAATCACACTAACTTGGGCAAATCTAGAGATTTCCCCCATCCTCCCACCATCCAATTCCTGAGTTCCTCATAGTACGGTTTTAAGGAGTGTACGTGATGATTGAAGGAACTTGTCCATTATATGGTAGTTCCCTTCTCACATTCCCATAACCTATTATGACTTGGTTTCCTTAACTGTAAACCTCACCTCTGCCATGAAAGCAGCCGCAGACAATATATAAACAAGCGATGGGCCTGTATTCCAATAAAATGTAATTTACAAAAACAGGTGGGTCATTGTTTGCTTTTTCCTGGCTTAGGGAAAAGCAGCCCCACTTGGTAATTCATAATAATCCCTTCATCTTTGGCACATGGCATACATGTTCTCCCCTTTACTCCTCCCAGCCACCCTGTGAATAGATACGATTATTTCCAGGAAGTGTGGAAGCCAGGCTTAGAGCATTTGAGAGGCTCAGCAGGGTTAATCATTGTGACTGTCACAAACACCCCTCAAATCTCTTTGGTTCGACACCGGGGAGTTTTCTCCCTTGCACATAGTATGGCCCAATGTGGGTTGGCGGACCCCCCGCCAAGGATGGGGTGGGGCCATGGTGGGAAGAAGGACTCTGATCCATGCAGTCATTCAGAGAGCAGGGGCTCTGAACCTTTTTGTGATACGAACCCCTTTGACAGTCTGGTACAGCCTATGGACCATTCCCTGAGTAATGTTTATAAATGAATAACAAAATACATAGGATTACATAGAAAATCAAATTTGAAATAGTTACCAAAATATTAAAATTAAAAGAAAAAATTGTAATGTAGCAATGTGTGTGCTTCTTTATTAGTGCATTATTAAACAGATCCAGCAGCCACGCTGATAACTACTATAATTTAAAAGTAGTGATGAGCAAAATTGTTATTTTGAGATATGGATGTAATAACTGCAATGTGATATGAAAACATCTCTGATTTCTATTAGAGAAGTCACAAGTGTTGTTAACACTGCAATGGTTTGGTGCTTGCACTCATACTTGAAAAAATGCAAACTTTCAATTACAGATTAGCAAAGAAAAAGAGGTAGTGTTACCCTTCCCAAGTTCCAGCATCCTCGGACATCTTGGGCACCCAAGGATCTAAGTTTTAGAATCCCTGATCCAATATCTAGATCAGGCCTCAGAATCCTCCACTGGATTCTCTGCTGGCAGGTGGTGGAAGGGCAGGTGTCATGGGTAGCTTAGGGGCCAGGCTCAGAAGGGGTCACATAACTTTACCTCTGTCCACCACCAGGTACTAAGGCATAGGCTTTACCAATCTGTGGGAAGGGGCAGGGAGGGGCTTGCTGTATGAAATTTCTCCGCATACCAGGAAGGAGAGGAGAACTACATGGCAGTGAGCCCTAGAAGGCTCTTTCACACTAGCAGAACCAGGATTTGAACTCTGGCTTTCAGGCAAATGGTCAGATCTCTTTCCACTACTCCATGCTGCCTCAATAATGTGGCACATGCCCAAACCATCTCACTTCCTGTAGTCCACGGTTTCGCCACCTCAGCACTATTGACATTTTGAATTACTTGTGGGGGCTGTCCTGTGCATCGTAGGATATTTAGCAGCAATTCTGGCCTTTACCCACTAGATGCCAGTAGCACCCCCTAGTGGGAACAGATAAAAATGTCTCCAAACACCTCCAAATGTCCCCTGGCAGGAGGCGCTGGGGGTGGATTGCTCCTGGTTGAGAACCACTGTTTTAGTCCCCTTACCTAATCCTTGGTCTTCGGTATCTGGAGTATGTCTCTGGAATGTTCAGAACTGCTTAGAAAGAAAAGCCAGTGAGACACCAGAAGTCATGTTTACAATGTGTGATCCTTTTAGACTTGAAAGACTAGGGCAGAGAAGCCTCAATATACCTTTTCCCAAACTCCCACTCCTGTACTTTTGCTGGATGGTTAAGTCTGGACCAGCCATGCAGTGATGTGAAGTTAGCTTGGTACCAGCAATTCAGCATTTCACTGGCAACAAGTGAAAGTCAATAGTGACTGGAGTGGCTGTCCAACCCTATTGGGCCAAAGCAGACAGGAAACTGACCAATACAAGTAGTTAAATTTATTATGAACAGAGGGCTGAAATATGTTTCTGCTAATGACCACACCACTGCGTATTGACTCAGAGATAGAAGATCAGCTCTCCCAGTCACACTACCTTGATTAAATAGTTTAGTCCAGATAATCCTAAGGGTCAATTCCACAGATCATGAGCTGCAAAGAAACCTAGTTTCACGAAATAGTAATAGGTTTTCAGAGATGGAGCTATCTTTTGTGCATATATATATATATATATATATATATATATTTTAGAAACTAAGTAAAATCAACCCAGTTTCCTTACTGCAGGACTTACCAGGGCCTTTAATGTGCCTTCTTGCACTTTTAACTTTCTAAGCAGGGACACGGCATGCAGTATTACCCACTCATCCCTTTTTCCATAGAGTATCTCCAGAGATTAATATGCTCCCAAAATATACTTTATAAAATGCTGCTGGTGTCTCTCTAGGCCTCAGTTTCTTCACCCTCACAATGGGGCAGGACTGTCTGCCTCACCGACTATACAGAGCTATTGGCAGAAAAAATGAGAAAACACTTGAGAAAGTGCTTTGTAAACTCTGAAGAGTTATAAAAGTTTAAAGGGTCATTATTAATGCATATTTATTAATAATTTACTACTAATAAAATCTTCCCTGCCTCACTTAGACATTGAGTTGATGAATATGATAATTGAAGTAACAGAGGCCCTAAGAGGTTAAAGTCTTGCCCAAGGTTGTGTAGCTAGAAATGGAGTCACAGCACAAATTAAGATGACAATACAGACACACTCTGAGCTGAGGAAAGCACTCTGCAATGTCAGTTGCTTTTGTTGTCTGGATGGTTATTATTTTGACCGTAGTGGAAAACAAGGAAGTCAAATAGCAGCAAAAACCACCCAACAGTTTGGAAATAATGAGGAAAGGGCATTAAACTGAGTTGGAACTTGGCTTGAGCTCTTCTGCAAGCTACTTGCTTGGCATTTTTTGAGCCTTTAAGTGGGAGTTTTTAATAACACCTGCCTTCCAGAGTGCTTGAAGGAATTGGAATATCCATGGGGTATCAGGATTGGTACAGCAGGATATAGTGTAGGAGTGGAGACACACTATTTGGAGGAGAAACTTTCACTCTTATCATGCAATTGCACACAGCCTTTTGGAGAATACTCTAAAGGCTACAACTTTGTGATGGATAGACCCTATGCAGAGGATGCAACAGAGGCAAAGGGCATGATTCCAGAACTCAAGGTGAAACATGCAAATGACAATGCAAAACAACATTGACCCAAGGGTGACTCAATGGGTAGAGAGAGAGTTGCTGGGGTTCTGAGGAGAGCCTAGTGATCTATCTAGAAGGGCTCCCTGCAGGAGGTGGTACTCACACTGACACCTCCCTCTTCACATGTAAGTGTAGGCCTAGTCTTCCTCATACCTCTGGCCCTCACCATGGCTGCCCAGGTGAGTGATCTGGGTGTGGAACAAGCCAGTGCCTGATGAAGCCAGTGGATTGATGCCAAGACTGCTGAGCTGAAACCTCCCTCCCATTTGAGAATCCCACTGTGAGCAAGGGTAATGAAGCTCCATGTCCTGATGCAATGGCACAATTACGTCTTAGCACTGATGCAGTGCTTTAGGCTTTTAAAGTATTTTATAACCATTAATTTCCTGACTGTTGCTATGCCAGAGACTATCATTACAGGAAGCCCCTTCCTTCAGAGCACAACACTCTTGTTCCTCCCCCAGTGGCATAATTTTTCATCTGTTATATATGACTCTCTTTTTAATCTTTTCTATCTGCTCTGTGCTTTTCTATTATCTGATTTAGTCTAAGTGAAATTTTAATGCTGATTGAAAATTTTAAAAAGTAAATAAATTTTATGCATCCTTATTTCTAAACCATCCCTGAAGTAAATAATTTAAGACACAAAGTTGTGCTTGTTCTCTCAGGTTATGATGAGCTACTTGGAAGATGGCTAAGCAGGATCCCCTCAACCTGATGGCTCCTACCAGTGCTCTGAGGCCAGCAGAACTCCCTGAGCTTTTTCCTGACTTTCAAACCAAAGGCCAGAAATCAACTTGTGAGTGGGAAGGGTCCAGGACAGTATAAAGAGGATCAGGAAAGGATATCTGGATACTAAAGATAGGACTCCTTAAGCAAAGGAAACTCAAAGTGTCATACTTTTCATACCAGAGGGTGGGAGAAAAATTCAGATAATTAATTCCCTTCTCTGTCAGCTCTCTTTTCACCTGTATAGTTTTTGAATCTACCCAATGATCCCCTGCCCTGCTCTTAGTGCTTCAGTGCAAGGCGTCAACATTTGTGGATTAACCTAACAGTGGGGTGCTGGTTTACCAAATGGAGAGAAGCCTTGATTCCTAGTGTTTGTCAATTTTCCATGGTGTAACTACTTCCACTATGGAAAATCTTGAGCTAACAATATGATATCATTAAACATGGAGTAAGGAAGAGATGCCATTTTATACCATTTTCACGATACAGATAAAATAGATGCTAATAATCTCCAGAGCACAGATAATCATAAAATGTAATAAAAGAATAAGGAAGTAATAAATTTTGAAGATGCATTGCTGTTGTTTCAATATAATTAAATTAAATTGAAAGTTTACATAATTTAATTATTAATAATGATGTGTTTGACAACTAGCTTGCAAAATTCCTAAAAATTTAACAATAGGCTCTCACAAGCTGGTACAGGTGGACTCTAGCACCTAAATTGTAACAGACTTTTAGCTATGTCATTGCCTTCCAGCCAAAGGCCACCAGGAACACATCTGCAGTTGAATAAATCTAGTTTATTGCTCCTTCCAATGAGGCAGGACGGATAACATTGGATATCATGAGGCATCTCAGTATGAGGGGCTAGGAAGGACTTATTATAGGATTGAAGCTTGTGTTAGGTGTTTGGAGGAAGGTTCAAGAAAATAGGACATGGCTCTGGACTGTGTGTTGTCAGGAAATGGAGGTAATTCTGAAACTGAATATCTTAGTAAATCTTATCTATAATACTGGAAGAATGAAATAAGGTTAAAACTGTAAATGGTAAAGCAGAATCAGCCACTGACACTAACCAAGGAAGGGGGATGTCTGGTCATTTTTGTAGTTTGGACAGTGTTTGTGTTTTATGTCTGTGTTCAGATAGGATTATGAAGTGGCCTTGGTTTTGACTTGACCCATTACAGGCAGAGTGGCCTTGTCTGCTGTGGTCTGTGAAGGGGTTTATGTTTATCTTCAACACCAAGTCCTGGCTGACAGTTTCAGGCCAGCCCCCGGGGATCAGGGGCCACTTTTCCCTTTCCCAGCTGAAATCCTCACCCCAGTCTTGTGTCACCCAAATGTGTCTTTCCATACTGCCAAGCATTCTAAAACACAGATCCAATCATGTCCCATCCCCACTTAAAACACACAAACTGATTTCCTTTAAATGGAATCCTAATAAAATGGAGGCTTCCAAGTCCTGCTGGAATCTGGTCTCTGTCTCATTTTGAGCATCATCTTTAGGCACACCCTGCTTCACACTTTCCAACTCCTCTCCCATCATTTTTCTCCACCATGCCTTTTGCCTGTGCTGTTCCCATGCTCCCATGTCTTCCTCTGCTTCCCTCAGCCCTCCTACTCCTACTCAGACTCTGAAGACAACCTACCCATCCTTTAAGGCCCATCTCAACTGCCACCTCTCACAGAAAGCCTTCCTGACATCCACCCCCATTTCTATCCAGGCTGGGAACCCTACTTGGTGCTCCCATAACATCAATTAATTCATTCAACAAATATTTCATGAATGTTTTCCTTTCCAGGATTTGTTCTAGGCTCTAAGTATTCAACTAGGAATAAGACAGACATGGTCCCTGTTCTCTTGGATTTCACATTCTGATGGGCATTTATTTGCTTCCTATTAGTTTCCATTATAAATAATGCTGCAGTGGGTGTTTGTGTGGATATTCTTCCTCAAAAACAAAACAAAACAAGAACATAAGTTCAAGAAGCTGTGATGCACATGTAAATCTGAAATTGCCTCCAGAACTCTTTGCTGTAAAGCAAACTGTATGAAATACTTTTTAAAAATAATCCCTTAGATCCAAAGTATATTGGCTTCATTGCTATAGGTTGAAAAGTCAGAAAAAGAAGATTTCAGGAGTTAATTGGGAAATAACAAGTAAGTTGAGTAAATTGCCTAATCTAAACCCATTAGATAAGCATTTATTACAGTACAAAATCTTGATGATTGTAATTAACACATTTATAGTCTATAGGAAGCTTAAAGACTTCTCTCTATTGACTGAAGTCTTAAAGCCAACAGCCTTTTAAGCAGAGCTGTGGCTGGGCAGCATGTTCCATGGACTGTGGAGCTGGTCACCAAATTCCCTGAGCCTAATACTCCCAAGCCTGGTCTTACATCTCAGAGCTGTTGTGAGAGGAACAGGAGATGACAACTGGAACCTTTCTTTTTTTTGTTGTTCATCAAATCTATTGAGATATAACTTGCATTCAAAAACATGCACAGATCTTAGGAGGACAATTGGAGGACGTTTTATACATGTTTACACCTGTGTTACCTCCATTCAGATGAAAACAAAGAACATGTCCAGCACCCTGGAAGACTCCTTCATGCCCCATCTCAACCAGCTGCCCCGTATTGTAACTTTACCTCTATCACTATTTTGCTTGGACTTCACATAAGCAAAATCATCCAGTATGGACACTTTTTATGGTCTGACTTCTTTTACTGGTTATTATATCTGTTAAGATATTCTGATGTTGTTTTGTGAAACAGTAGCTCACTCTTTTTCACTGCTTTATAGTATTCCATTATGTGACTATATCCATTCTACCATGATGGACATTTTTGTTATATCTACTTTTTGGTCATTATGATTAAAGGCACTATGGACATTTTCATATGTCTTTTGGTGAACAACATATATAAGCTTTTAGGTGTTTTACAAGTTAGTGGTGAGAACAGTAGACCAAGAGTTAAGGGACCTGGGTTCCTTTAAGAGCTCTGCCGTCTCCTCATTATAATTTTATGCAAATCACTTCACATGTCTGGATCCAAATTTCCTCAACAGTGAAATGAATTAGGACTTTTCACTTTGAGAGTTCATGGGTTTTCTAACTAAATATCTGTGTAACATGTAGGAAAGTCATTTCATTTCTCTGGGTCTTAGTTTCTTAACTGTAAAATAAAGTAGTTGAACCAAATGCTCCCCAAGGTCCCTTCCAGCTGTAAATTTCATGTTTCAAGAGAGTCCAATATTGTCTACATCACAGATATAATCATTGCTTTCCACAGGGAAACACCCAAGTGTCATGAATATAGCAGTTCTTTCCAAGAGCCACTATTCGGCAAAGGGATTTGGAGGCAGAAGTCACAGATTTGAGTCCCAGCTCATATCTTAGATATGCACCTCAATCTGCCTTGGTTTTTCTCATCTGTAAAATGGGGATAATGAGGTTTGACTTACCCCCCTTTCAAACCTGTTGTATGATATTGTGATCCTCAGTTTTCTCCAACAAGACCACAGCCCCATGCAGGGAGACACTTACTATCTTGTCAAACCCTGTACCACCCACTAATACCCAACACAGTTCCTGGTATGTGGTCTGGTTGGTACTGAGCAACTATTTCCTGAATGAATGAAAGTGCTTTGAAAACTATACATTGTTACACAAATGTTAACTTTCATTATTACCTCATGTTATATTCCATGTGCTGATGGAGTCAAATATCAAGGTAGATTCATTTGTGCAATTGAAATTATACATTACCTCTCTTGTGCACTAAATCATGCTACTTGCTGAGGGGTTCAGAACATAAGGCATGGTCTCAGCCCTTGAAGAGATGAACTATTCAATTCAACAAATATTTATTTCCTGAACACCTGTTACTGCACTAGGCATAGTGCCAGGTGCTAGTAATAAAAGTATAAATAACACATAATTCTTTTTGCTTTTCTCATCGTTGTTTGTTATAGTTTCCATTAATTTACTTATTTGGTGAGTATTTCCCCCAAACGATCCACCAAAGGCATGCATAATCTATAGGGAAGACAGACAAGTAAATAGATTATTAACAATCCCTTACAATTGGTTTTTAATGGAAGAGTGAATGGAGCTCTATGGGAACAAAAGTGGGGACACCCAAAGAGAAAGCCACCCAAAGTAGGTCACATTTAATCAAGCCTTAAAGGATGAGTAGAAGCCAGCCATGTCGATGTAGCTCCTGTCTCTCTGCTTCGCTCTTTTGTCCCTCTCTGATCTCAGCTCTGCAAAGCTGCTAGGAATCTTTTAAAGGAGAATCACATGTCACACTCCTACATAAAACCCTCAGTGATGTCCCATCGATCTCAGAGGAAAACCCAAGCTTCTCAACAAGCCACAAAGCCTGGAATGTTCTGGATCCTGCCTCCTGGTCTGCTCTCAACCTTGCTCATTATGCACAGGTGGCCTCCTTTCTGCTCCTGGGCCACAACAAGCTCTTTCACTCCTATAAGCCTTGCCTCTGCTGTTCCCTCTGCCAAGAGAGCTATTCTCCACACTCCTTGCATAAACAGTTTATTTTCATCCTTCCAATCTAGCTTAGCTGCTCCTTCCTCTCATTTACTCAGCCTTAGTGTTTCTCAGTCCTACATGCACATTAAAACTATCTGGCAAATGAAACATCTAGAAAAGACAAATCTGTAGAATGCAGATCAGGGGTTGCCTAAGGCTGCAGGTGAGACTAGGGAGTTACTACAAATGGGCAGGAGGGATTTTTTAGGTGATGGAAATGTTCTAAAACTGACCTGTAGGAATAGTTGCACAACATTGTAGTTTACTAAAAATCATCAAACCATATGCTCACAATGGGTGATATAAATTATACCTCAATAGAACTGTTTTTTAAAATTACCTGAGGAGCTTTTAAAAACATACCGGTACCCCACTCTTAGAAATTCTGGGGATGAGGCCTAAGCACCTATAAGTTTTTAAAGCTCTCCAGGTGATTCTGATGTACAGCCATAACTGAGAACTGCTACTCTGTCTTATCAACCTGTTTATTGCTTTCATAACACTAATTATCTTATTTATTCAATTGCTTACTTGGTTATTGTCCTGACAACACATAGTAAAAGGTCCCTAATAGAAAGTCTTTTACTGGATCACCTTTGAATCTCCAGCATCTAAGCACATAGTAGCTTCTTAATATATGTTTATTAAGTAAATGAATGGAAAAGTGGAGGATAGAGGGAAAGCCCTTGCTAAGACACAGAAACACAAAGAACATGGTGTGCTAACATGGCACGTTATGCCCAGAACTGCAAATATAGAACTGGAAATATATGTCTGTAAGAATCATTCGGTCATTGCTGAGAGGGACTGCTGAAACCACAGGTCCAGTGAGATGCTCACATAATCCTGTAAAGTAATGTGGAAAGACCCCAGACACAGGAAATAGAGGTGTTCAGTAAAGGAGCCCAGAAATATGGAATGGAAAGTCTGGGAATGTACTGTCTCTCCCCTTCCTGACACCCTCAGTGTAGGAAAATTTACATTTGAGGATTTAAAGACCTTATGTCACTATCTCAAGAGTTATCTGCACTCCTATGTTCAGTGCAGCATTATTTACAACAGTTGAGACATGGAAACAACCTAAGTGTCCATCAACAGATGGATGGGTAAAGAAAATGTAAAATAAAGTTACAATGGCATATTATTCGGCCATTAAAGATGGAAACACTGCTGTTTATGACAAAATGCATGAACTTTGACGGCATTATGCTATGTGAAATTAATCAGATGGAGAAAGACAGATATTGTACGAGCTCACTTAAATGTGGAATCTAAAAAAAAACAAACTCATAGAAACAGAGAACAAATTGGTGGTTGGCAGGGGCAAGGGGTGAGGGGTGAGGAAAATGGGTGAAGGTGGTCAGAGGGTACAAACTTCCAGTTAAAAGACAAAAAAGTTCTGGGGATGTAATATACAGCACGATGACTATAGTTAACAATAACATATTGTACATTTGTAAATTGTTAAGTAGTAGATTTTAAAAGTTCCCACCATACACACAAAACTGTAACTATGTGAGGTGATGGATGTGTTAACTAACCTTATTGTGATCATTTTGCAATATACATATATATAAAATTCTGTTGTACACCTTAAATGTGCACAATGTTATATGTCAATTATATCTCAATAAAGCAGGGAAAAAAAGACATTATCGTAAAAAGAAGGTTAAAGAAAGTGCTCTTATCTGTAAACCTATGGAAACCCTATGGGTGTTTTGTATTCACTGAGATAGAGCATCAGACAGATGACTAAATAATAAAATATAAAACATGAATGATGGTGCATACATATTTTTAAAATAGATCTTTATTGGAACATAATTGCTTCACAATACTGTGTTAGCTTCTGTTGCACAACAAAGTGAATCAGCCATATGCATACACATGTCCCCATATGCCCTCCCTCTTAAGCCTCCCTCGCATCTTCTCTATCCCGTCCCTCTAAGTCATCGCAAAGCACCGAGCTGATTTCCCTGTGCTATGCTGCTGCTTCCCACCAGCCAACTATTTTACATCCTGTAGTGTATATATGTCGTTGCTACTCTCACTTCACCCCAGCTTCGCCCTCCCACCCCATGTCCTCAAGTCCATTTTCTATGTCTACCTTTTTATTCTTGCCCTGCAGCTAGGTTCATCAGTACCATTTGTTGTTTTTAGATTCCATATATATGTGTTAGCATATGTCACAGATGAAGGAGAAAGGTAAAAATATACATTTTTAATAAGTAAAAATGGTCTAAAAAATGATCTAGAAAGTTTTCAGGCTCTTCTCTCTCCATTTTCAATTAGATGTGTGTAACTTCATTTTGCATTGTTGCAGATAATTCTCTCCTAGGAAAGCAAATTTATTTTTTCTCTTTGGTGCTCCATCCAAGTTAGAAGGATGCAGATGAAACTTCAGCCAAGTCTTGGTGAGGACTGAGAGTACAGATAGAAACAAAGGCTTATTTCAAAAAGAAAAAACTAAAATGTCCAAACTGAGGTCAAAAGTTGACTCTGAACAGGTTGCAGAGGCAGGTTTCAAAGGAGAGGGCCCATAGACAGAAATGGGAGTCTAAGACTGGGGAGATAAAGAGCATAGGGTAAGCAAGATGGAATAGAACTCACCCAGAGCTAAGCAAGAGAGTAGCTGCCTTTCTTTCCTGCATATGTGATTCCCATTTGGTACTCTTTATCCCAATTCCCTGCCTTAAAAAGAGACTTTTGTGCTAGTTCATGTTACTACAGACCGCTTGGGCTGAAAATTAAGAAGCAGGAACGCAAGAAGGATAACTAACAACAAATTTATCTATTGAACCAAGTTAATTGAAACAATCCAGTTATATTTTGGAGGATGTTTGTGACCAATAGTGCTTTTAACTTTTAGTAACAGTTGATAGTCAAACAGACAACTGTGTGAAGAGTTATTTAGCAAAACCATAGGTCAGTTTTAGCAGCTCCTAGTGTGTGACATCATAGAAGACAATCCTTCTAATTTCTATGCCTGAGGAGTTTGAATGCACGTGATTGTAAAGCTATTTAAGGTCATAAATATGTAAGCTAAGAAGAAGAGGTTTCCCAGTATAGCCTTTTGTTACTAAATATAATTATCTGATTTCTTAAAAGAGGATGCACACTGACCTTAGGTCTCCTAATGGAATTGCGATGCAGATTTTGTCTATGTCAGTAACTAAGAATCTGCAACTTAAATTCATACCAGGTCAGATTAAAGGCCAAGAAGAGGTCAATGAAAGCAGCAAAGACTTTGTATTATTCTTGAAAAGTTTTTCACAAATGATAACAAGTATAACAGCTGTCGAAAGCAGATTAATTTTGCCTAAAAAAAGCCCATTTGCTCCTCAAGAAAAATATTAGTATAAGAAACCCTGACCCATTGTTAAGAAAGAAACTGTTTTTATGTTTTGTATATCCAAGCTTTATGGATACATGATATCCAACAAATTTTTTATAGGGAGTTAAATCATACCCTCTATGAAGATGGGTAAATTATACACCAAATCCATTCAGGTGTGATGCCATGATATTTGTGAGGGTAAACAGGTTGGCAAGGTTCAAGTCTGCCACTCAGAAGGGACTTGACCTCTTCCTGGGGCCAGGGAGTCTTTACCTTTTAATTAGATTATGCTAACAGTTTATTAATCAGATTGTGGTATGTGGATTACCAAGCAAGCAGCATATTTACACCTAATGCTGAAGAGATACCTCCCAGTGCATGACTAAGAATGCAGGCAGGAATGCAATCTGTGACTCTGCCTAAGGTTCCTCCTAGAGCAAGGTGGCCAAGGTCTTTTCTTTCTTTTTTCTTCCACCACCTGCCAACTTCATATTCCTCCATATTTTGAAGGCTTATGAAAAAAACCGGTCTATTGTGTAAGTAACTCAAGCATTTTAGATTTTAATGCTTCTGTCTTCTCAAGACTTCTATAACTGTTCACAAGAAGATCTTTACCTTATCCAAATTAAGAAATGAACCAACAACTCTAGTCACTTGCAAAATTTCAGTTGTCAGAATCTATGAAGGTGACAAGAGAAGAACATTGGAAGCAGAAATATGGACAGCAATAGGTCACAAATTAAGAATGATTGGCTAATCCTGTGTGGCAGATGCTATCATCAATGAGTTTGGGTTCTTATTATCATTTTTTCTGCAGATCCATTTCTAGAAATTTTTATTTTTGAATAGGCTTGCTATTGGAAGAGATAAGTTCAGAAAGAGTAAGAATTGTTTAAAAATCATCATAGATAACACTGACTTAGCACTTAGTATATGCCAGGCAACATTTAAAATTTTCTATAAGAATTAATTTATTTGTTCCTCATGATAACTCTATGAGATAGGTACTGATTAGTATGAAGATACTGAGACACAGAGAGGTTTAGTAACTTGGTCAAGATCACACAGCCAGTCAGTGTCTAAGTCAAGCTTTGAACCAGACAACCTAGCTCCTAGGTCTATACACTTAACTACTGCATGTTTCATATAAAATACAATGTGGAAGAAAATCTCTTTTATTATTGCTGTTTTGCCTGCTTTTTCTTCACTGACAAAAGGAAAGATGCTAGAATCGTTGTAGCTTAGTAACTTACAACTGAATTTCTGCTGAAAGTTAAAAACATTGAAAAGTAAATTTAATTACTTCACTGGTAATTATTGTCTGACTAAATTATACTTTAAAATTTAATATACCAATCACCACTTAATTAGCAAATCAAGTTGTAGGGTAGCCTTATGCTCCTAAATTGACTAAAACTGGTGCTTAAAGATTTTTGCTTTTCTTAAAATGTTGTATTTCTTTGCTTATTCCTCCACACCATTTCCCCCACAACACCAATAAATAGTGATAAGGTGGAAAAAGTAGAAATAAACCAAACATTTTCCATGACTTGAAATCTCCATAAATTTTTCATTGTTAGATTAGATCGTATAGCTGGGAGAGATACAGAAATGAGGATTTAGAGGAAACAGGCAGTAAAAAGGAAATGAGGTCTCTAGCCAAGCCCTGGAATGCAGGAAGGCAGGGAAGGATGAAGTAGTAGGGGAAGCTGCCAAGTTCCACCTGCCATTTAGGGATAGTGAAGGCTCAGGGAGGGGAGACTCGGTCTCAGGAGGATGGAGGGCAGGGCTACTTCTGCTTCAGGAAACCTTGGACAGAGTTCTCCAACCTCATCAGCTTCTCAGAGCCAAACCTCAAACTCACCTTCCTGAACAGCCCTTTCTGATAGACTGTCTTAGTTTCCTACCAGTTCAGAGGTTTGAGCACTATTCATTCTCTGGTACAATTACAAGAGATGTCAGGGAAAGTAAGGGGAAAACTGGCTTGTACTGTGACAGGCTTATTCCCCATTTAAACCAGGAGTAGCACGTTAATCCTTTAGCCAGAAGGGTGTCTATGCATGACTGGCAGGGTCCTGAGATGTTAGTCTATGAGTCTTACTGTCTGCTACTCTGCATTTAATGTCAGTAAGATGGCTGTTTCATTGTTATTGGTGAAGGGATAGGGCACTTAAATATGGGGAGATTCAGCAGAACCTGGAAGCAGATATAACTTCATTACTTGAAAGCAGGCAAAGGTTGCAGAATTGTGTGTAGGCTGCTAGGTATCCTGTCCTAATGGGCATAGAATGGAGGTGGCTGGGTGTTTCCTCACCACAGCTTCCAGTATCATCTGCACATTAACTGGTGGTGGGGACACTCTATGGATGCCCCTAGCCATCTGCCCCTCAGACTGAATCCAGACTCAACAACCCCCTCTCAACTTAGAATTAATCTTCAGATGCCCTTTGGCGCATGTAGGGAGCACTTCTGGGTTTACAAGATTTCAGGTACAAGTCCTCCCTCTAAGCAGAGCCTGCAGAGTACATTAGGCTGAATTCAAAGGCACTGGACTGAGGAGGAAGAGTTTTCCCAAGTGGAAAGCATCTTTCTTCTGCAATGCCAGGGATGGATTGTGCTAGGCATTTGTGAGGACTACATAAGTTGAAATATGCAAAGCACTTTTGAACAGTGTGTGGCACTAAGTGAGCAATGTATAAGAGATCACAATTGTTATTACTTCATTTGTAAATGAGAAAATGAAACCTCAGGGAAATTAAATAATTTACCTCACGGACATGTGACAAAAAGCAAAACCAGGATTGAGACCATGTGTGACTGTTTCCAAATGTTTCCCTTCTAGGATGCTGTCTCCCTCAGGGAAACTAATGAGAAGCATAAATAGCAGACCTACTGGCCCTACCATAAGACCAGCCCTGCTAAAAGCATAGGTAGGCGTGATCAATAATACTGCACGTTTTCCAGTTGAAGTTCTGAAGCAGCTTCTGAATCCTTCTCAACGTGGCATGCCAAGCAGCCACTTCCCATCATTTAGAATCCTGATGAAAAATGAAGCTATTTGCCACCTCTGAGTTGTGATAACCAACTATTAGGTATCCACCCTCTGTAGGTATCCACCCTCTGTGGACCACACCTTTTAATCCTTCCCTGAAGCTTAATCAGTTGTGGTCCTTTGGGCTTGTTCTCTGAGCAGTGTCTCCAGTAGGGCTGAAATTAAGACTTTAGAATGACAGTCTCACACATTTCAAGTACAAGTACTGTTATGAGAATTATACATCTCAAACACCATGATCAAATCTTCCTGGTGTCACTGGGCTAGATACATTTCATAAAACATGGATTGTCTTGCACTAGAATGCCTTCTTCATATCTCAATGTAATTTTTGTGAAGTTATACCCTAAATCTGGAATCATTCCGAACAAAATGCCAGCCCCAGGAGAACTATCATAAAGTAGACATGGCATCCACAATGCTACTCACTGCTCTCTCAAGGTTTTGTTTCTGAGAAAGATTGCTTCTCTTCACTATTTTTTATTAATTGCTTTTCCTCACAAGAACATTCTATAGTTCACACAAGGTTTGTATATACAGAAGATAGAACTGAAGAACTTGGGAATTTTTTCCTCTTGTGTGAAAATTAGAAAGTACATTCATGCTGTTAAGAAAGTGCAGGAGAGCCTGCCTATGATGAAGTTATTCTCCTATCTGTCCTAAGTGAGGCTGGTAAATTTCAAGAGGGAGAAAAGAATTCTTCCCACTTCCCAAGAGGTACGGCAGATTTACTGACAACCAAAAGATGGATGGGTAGTACTTTTATTCATTCCATTGTCTGTCAGTCAACAGCTCTGACTGCTCATTACCCCACCAAAAGTGAAAAAGTATGTGGTTTTTCACTCTCTCCTCAGTGGAAGCTGCCACCGGGAGCCAGGTGTCTCTCACCACAACAAAGTCCTCTCCTTGTTTACCCCAGTCACATCTCATCATGGGGGAGAGAAAAGATGCCTGAAGGGCTTCGGAGGCAGAAATGACCTCCAGTCCCTGAGGGAAAGGCAGGCTTGAATAAGGCCTCCCTCCCTACAAAGAGACAAGAGATACTCAGGCAGTTCAGCGACACCTAGGACAGGGCTACAGTGGGAATGGCATGGCAGGTTAGACCAGCGAGGGTAGGTATTTCACCTGGTTGCACTTGAAGTTGATGGAGACTGGGAGTCAAGATTGGATATCCAAAAACCATTAATCTAGGAAAGGTGTGTGAGCATAAAATTTGAATCTGGAAGAAAGAAATATCTGTCTTTTTGTTGAATAGATTTAATTTCAGATGCTACAAACATTTCTTCAATGTGCACCGTATTTCATTGGTTCGAAGACACATATTTTCTACAATTGAACATCTCTGAAATCAGAATACACCTTATAACTGATTATCTGTCATAGTTAACTTGGCAGTATTTTTTCTTTCTTGGAGATTCATAAAATAATGGTGCATATTACAATCTGCAGCATCACAGATTTCATGAATTATGGTACATGACCAAGTACTATGCCAGTACCTTCACAGGAACTATCTATTTAATTTATTTTTTCTGGTAGAAGCTTTATTGAGATACCATACAATTCACCCAATTAAAGTTCACAATTCAATGCTTTTTGTATATTCACAGAGCTGTGTTACATCACCACAATTTTAGAACATTTTTATTATCCCATAAAGAAGCCCTTTACCCATCAGAAGTCACTTCCATTTCACCCAGCTCTAGGCAACAACAAATCTTCTTTCTAGACCTATAGATTTGCCTCTTCTGGACATTTCATATAAATGGAATCATATCATATGTGGCCCTTTGTGTTTGGCTTCTTTCATTTAACATGATATTTTCAAGGCTCACCCATGTTGTAGCATGTGTACTGATTAATTCCTTTTTATGGACAAGTTATTCTATTGTATGGATATACTACATTTTATTTATCTATTCATCAATTGATGGACGTTTGAATTATTTCCACCCTTTGGCCCTTATGAATAATGTTGCTATGAACATTCATGTATGAGTTTTTGTGTGGACATATGTTTTTATTTCTCTTGGGTATATACCTAAAAGTGGAATTGATAGATCAAATGGCAACTCAGTGTTTAACTTTTCGAGGAAATACCAGACTGTTTTCCAAAGTGACTGTGCCAGTTTACATTCCTACAAACAACATATGAGGGTTCCACTTTCTCCATATCCTTGCCAACACTTGTAATTATCTGACTTTTTGGTACTAGTCGCCACAGTAGGTGTGAAGTAACATCTCATTGTGGTTTTGATTTGCATTTCCCTGATGACTAATGATGTTAAGCATCTTTTCACCATGCGTATTGGCCATTTGTATACCTTCTTTGGAGAACATTCAATTCATTTGTTGTGAAAAACATTTATTGAGCCTTTACTGTATTCTAGGA
The DNA here is from genome assembly GCF_963455315.2 of Globicephala melas. NCBI lineage: Eukaryota > Metazoa > Chordata > Mammalia > Artiodactyla > Delphinidae > Globicephala > Globicephala melas. The sequence continues at coordinate 57,637,053 of NC_083333.1, forward strand.
ATGTGGGAGACTGATTGCATTAATGGCACCAATTCTTCACTGCTCTCTGTATTCATACCCTTTGCCAACTAATTTGGTACTTGGTAGTACCAGTTTGGTAGTACTCCCTCATTTGGACTCAAAACTTAGCTATATGTCTTGCTTTGTCCAATGAGATGTTAGGAGATCACACCCAAGCTAACCTGCTAAAGGATGAGATATGTGGTGAAGGGTTGAGTTGCCCTATCGTCCCAACCAAGACTATCCTAGATCAGCCAATAGCCAGGTAACCTCCAGACATGTGAGTGAACCCAGAAAATTTGGCAGAACTGTAGCTAACCACAGACACATGAACAAATTCAGCTCAGATCATCTGAACCCCTAAGACTCATGAGCTAAATAAATGTTTAATATTACCTGCCACTGAGGGTTTGTGATTGTTTGATGACATTACTATGGGACCAGACGATTAATACAAGACAGTATCTTAAGTACTGAGGATAGAAAAATGAAAGACACAGTTCCTGCCCTCAGGGGACCATACTGAATTAGAGAAGGCAGAAAAAAATGCCATAGAGTAATAATATCATTCAACCTATGCTGTGAAGGACACTTGGACATCCTTTGGCCAAATAACCATCACTGCCCATTTTGCAGAAGAGGCTTTAGGAGCTTGAGTGACAAAGCTTCCTGCTATTCCCACCAATTTCTCCACTTTGTGCATTTGACTCTCTCCCTTGATATTCAAAGAAATATATCCTGTAACTACATCATGTTCTTCCTGGAACCATTAAGAATGTTTGGCAATGGGCAGAGTTGGCATAAAATTTGAAATATGAATCTTGGTTACTCAAATTAGTGTACTAGCATAACTTTTTTTAAAAACGTCTTTATTGGAGTATAATTGTTTTAAAATGGTTAGTTTCTGCTTTATAACAAAGTGAATCAGGTATACACATACACATCCCCATATCTCTTCCTCTTTGCATCTCCCTCCCTCCCATCTTCCCTATCCCACCCCTCTAGGTGGTCACAGAGCACTGAGCTGATCTCCCTGTGCTATGTGGCTGTTTCCCACTAGTTATTTGTTTTACATTTGGAAGTGTATATATGTACATGTCACTCTCTCACTTTGTCCCAGCTTACCCTTCCCCCTCCCAGCATCCTCAAATCCATTCTCTAGAAGGTCTGCATCTTTATTCCCGTCTGCCACTAGGTTCTTCATCCCCCTTTTTTTTAGATTCCATATATATGTGTTAGTATACGGTATTTGTTTTTCTTTTTCTGACTTACTTCACTCTGTATGACAGACTCTAGGTCCATCCACCTAACTACAAATAACTCAATTTCATTTCTTTTTATGGCTGAGTAATATTCCATTGTGTATATGTGAAACATCTTCTTTATCCATTCATCTGTCGATGGACACCTAGGTTGTTTCCATGTCCTGACTATTGTAAATAGAACTGCAATGAACATTGTGGTACATTACTTTTTTTGAATTATGGTTTTCTCAAGGTATATGCCCAGTAGCGGAATTGCTGGGTCATATGGCAGTTCTATTTTTAGTTTTGTAAGGAACCTCCATACTGTTCTCCATATTGGCTGTATCAATTTACATTCCCACCAACAGTGCAAGAAGGTTCCCTTTTCTCCACACACTCTCCAGCATTTATTGTTTGTAGATTTTTTGATGATGGCCATTCTGACTGCTGTGAGGTGATATCTCATTGTAGTTTTGATTTGCATTTCTCTAATGATTAATGATGTTGAGCATTCTTTCATCTGTTTGTTGGCAATCTGTATATCTTCATTGGAGAAATGTCTATTTAGGTTGTCTGCCCATTTTTGGAATGAGTTTTTTGTTTTTTTGGTTTTGAGCTGCATGAGTTGCTTCTAAATTTTGGAAATTAATCCAAATTAGTTGCTTCATTTGCAAATATTTTCTCCCATTCTGAGGGTTGTCTTTTTGTGTTGTTTATGGTTTCCTTTCCTGTGCAAAAGCTTCTAAGTTTCATTAGGTCCCATTTGTTTATTTTTATTTTTATTTCCATTTCTCTAGGAGGTGGGTCAAAAAAGATCTTGCTGTGATTTATGTCATAGAGTGTTCTGCCTATGTTTTCCTCTAAGAGTTTGACAGTGTTTGGCCATACATTTAGGTCTTTAATCCATTTTGAGTTTATTTTCATGCATGCTGTTAGGGAGTGTTCTCATTTCATTATTTAATATATAGCTGTCCAATTTTCCCATCACCACTACTGAAGAGGCAGTCTTTTGTCCATTGTATATTCTTGCCTCCTTTATCAAAGATAAGGTGATGATATGTGCGTGAGTTTATCTCTGGGCTTTCTATCATGTACCACTGATCAATATATCTGTTTTTGTGCCAGTACCATACTGTCTTCATTATTGTAGCTTTGTAGTATAGTCTGAAGTCAGGGAGACTGATTCCTCCAGCTCTGTGTTCCTTTCTCAAAATTACTTTGGCCTATTTGGGGTCTATTGTGTTTCCATACAAGCTGAAATTTCTTTTTCTAGTTCTATGAAAAATGCCAGTGGTAGTTTGATAGAGATTGCATTGAATTTGTAGATTGCTTTGGGTAGTAGAGTCATTTTCACAATGTTGATTCTTCCAATCCAAGAACATGGTATATCTCTCCATCTGTTTGTATCATCTTTAATTTCTTTCATCAGTGTCTTATAATGTTCTGCATACAGGTCTTTTGTCTCCTTAGGTAGGTTTATTCCTAGGTATTTTATTCTTTTTGTTGCAATGGTAAATGGGAGTGTTTTCTTGATTTCACTTTCAGATTTTTCATCATTAGTGTATAGGAATGCCAGAGATTTCTGTGCATTAATTTTGTATCCTGCTACTTTACCAAATTCATTGATTAGCTCTAGTAGTTCTCTGGTAACATCTTTAGGATTCTCTATATATAGTATCATGTCATCTGCAAACAGTGACAGCTTTACTTCTTTTCCGATTTGGATTCCTTTTATTTCCTTTTCTTCTCTGATTGCTGTGGCTAAAATTTCCAAAAGTATTTTGAATAAGAGCAGTGAGAGTGAGCAACCTTGTCTTTTTCCTGATCTTAGTGGAAATGGTTTCAGTTTTTTACCATTGAGGATGATGCTGGCTGTGGGTTTGTTATATATAGCCTTTATTATGTTGTGGTAAGTACTCACTATGCCTACTTTGCAGAGGATTTTTATCATAAACGGGTGTTGAACTTTGTTGAAAGATTTTTCTGCATCTATTGAGATGATCGTATGTTTTTTTGGTTTTAGTTTTTTGATATTTCCCCCAGTTTTATTGACAAATGATTGACATACATTAATGCACAAGTTTAAAGTGTATAGCAAGAAAGTTTGATTTATATATAATGTGAAATGATGAGCAAAATAGGTTTACTTACCATCTATCATCTCATACTGATACAATAAAAAAGAAAAAAAGAAAACCGTTCTCCTTTTGATGAGAACTCTTAGGATCTAGTATCTTTTATTTTTTTTTAACATCTTTATTGGGGTATAATTGCTGTACAATGGTGTGTTAGTTTCTGCTTTATAACAAAGTGAATCAGGTTTATATATACATATGTTCCCATATCTCTTCCCTCTTGCATCTCCCTCCCTCCAACCCTCCCTGTTCCACCCCTCCGGGCGGTCACAAAGCACCGAGCTGATCTCCCTGTGCTATGTGGCTGCTTCCCACTAGCTATCTATCTTACGTTTGGTAGTGTATATATGTCCATGCCTCTCTCTCGCTTTGTCACAGCTCACCCTTCCCCCTCCCCATATCCTCAAGTCCATTCTCCAGTAGGTCTGTGGCTTTATTCCTGTCTTACACTAGGTTCTTAATGACATTTTTTTCCTTAAATTCCATATATATGTGTTAGCATACAGTATTTGTCTCTCTGTTTATGACTTACTACACTCTGTATGATAGACTCTAGGTCAATCCACCTCATTACAAATAGCTCAATTTCGTTTCCTTTTATGGCTGAGTAATATTCCATGTATATATGTGCCACATCTTCTTTATCCATTCATCCGATGATGGACACTTAGGTTGTTTCCATCTCTGGGCTATTGTAAATAGAGCTGCAATGGACAGTTTGGTACATAATTCATTTTGAATTATGGTTTTCTCAGGGTATATGCCCAGTAGTGGGATGGCTGGGTCATATGTTAGTTCTATTTGTACTTTTTTAAGGAACCTCCATGCTATTCTCCATAGTGGATGTAGCAATTCACATTCCCACCAGCAGTGCAAGAGTGTTTTTCCCACACCCTCTCCAGCATTTATTGTTTCTAGATTTTTTGATGATAGCCATTCTGACTGGTGTGAGATGATATCTCATTGTAGTTTTGATTTGCATTTCTCTAATGATTAATGATGTTGAGCATTCTTTCATGTGTTTGTTGGCAGTCTGTATATCTTCTTTGGAGAAATATCTATTTACGTCTTCTGCCAATTTTTTGATTGGGTTGTTTGTTTCTTTGTTATTGAGCTGCATGAGCTGCTTGTAAATTTTGGAAATTAATCCTTTGTCAGTTGCTTCATTTGCAAATATTTTCTCCCATTCTGAGGGTTGTCTTTTGGTCTTGTTTTGGTTTCCTTTGCTGTGCAAAAGCTTTGAAGTTTCATTAGGTCCCATTTGTTTATTTTTGGTTTTATTTCCATTTCTCTAGGAGGTGGGTCAAAAAGGATCTTGCTGTGATTTATGTCTTAGAGTGTTCTGCCTATGATTTCCTCTAAGAGTTTGATAGTTTCTGGCCTTACATTTAGGTCTTTAATGCATTTTGAGCTTATTTTTGTGTATGGTGTTAGGGAGTGATCTAATCTCATACTTTCACATGTACCTGTCCAGTTTTCCCAGCACCACTTATTGAAGAGGGTGTCCTTTCTCCACTGTACATTCCTGCCTCCTTTATCAAAGATAAGGTGACCATATGTGCGTGGGTTTATCTCTGGGTTTTCTATCCTGTTCCATTGATCTATCTTTCTGTTTTTGTGCCAGTACTATACTGTCTTGATTACTGTAGCTTTGTAGTATAGTCTGACATCAGGGACCCTGATTCCTCCAGCTCCGTTTTTCTTTCTCAAGATTGCTTTGGCTATTCGGGGTCTTTTGTGTTTCCATAGAAATTGTGAATTTTTTTGTTCTAATTCTGTGAAAAATGCCAGTGGTAGTTTGATAGAGATTGCATTGAATTTGTAGATTGCTTTGGGTAGTAGATCATTTTCACAATGTTGATTCTTCCAATCCAAGAACATGGTATATCTCTCCATCTATTTGTATCATCTTTAATTTCTTCTTGTTCCTGATCTTAGAGGAAATGCTTTCAGTTTTTCACCATTGAGGATGATGTTGGCTGTGGGTTTGTCATATATGGCCTTTATTATGTTGAGGAAAGTTCCCTCTATGCCTACTTTCTGCAGAGTTTTTATCATAAATGGGTGTTGAATTTTGTCAAAAGCTTTCTCTGCATCTATTGAGATGATCATATGGATTTTCTCCTTCAATTTGTTAATATGGTTTATCACATTGATTGATTTGCATATATTGAAGAATCCTTGCATTCCTGGAATAAACCCCACTTGATCATGGTGTATGATCCTTTTAATGTGCTGTTGGATTCTGTTTGCTAGTATTTTGTTGAGGATTTTTGCATCTATGTTCATCAGTGATATTGGCCTGTAGTTTTCTTTCTTTGTGACATCCTTGTTTGGTTTTGGTATCAAGGTGATGATGGCCTTGTAGAATGAATTTGTGAGTGTTCTTCCCTCTGTTATATTTTGGAAGAGTTTGAGAAGGATAGGTGTTATCTCTTCTCTAAATGTTTGATAGAATTCGCCTGTGAAGCCATCTAGTCCTGGGCTTTTCTTTGTTAGAAGATTTTTAATGTCAGTTTCAATTTCAGTGCTTGTGATTGGTCTGTTCATATTTTCTATTTCTTCCTGATTCAGTCTTGGCAGCTGTGCATTTCTAAGAATTTGTCTATTTCTTCCAGGTTGTCCATTTTATTGGCATAGAGTTGCTTGTAGTAATCTCTTATGATCTTTTGTATTTCTGCAGTGTCAGTTGTTACTTCTCCTTTTTCATTTCTAATTCTATTGATTTGAGTCTTCTCCCCTTTTTTTTTTGATGAATCTGGATAATGGTTTATCAATTTTGTTTATCTTCTCAAAGAACCAACTTTTAGTTTTATTGTTCTTTGCTATCGTTTCCTTCATTTCTTTTTCATTTATTTCTGATCTGATTTTTATGATTTCTTTCCTTCTGCTAACTTTGGGGGTTTTTTGTTCTTCGTTCTCTAATTGCTTTAGGTGCAAAGTTAGGTTGTTTATTCGAGATGTTTCCTGTTTCTTCAGGTGGGCTTGTATTGCTATAAACTTCCCTCATAGAACTGCTTTTGCTGCATCCCATAGGTTTTGGGTCATCGTGTCTCGATTGTCATTTGTTTCTAGGTATTTTTTGATTTCCTCTTTGATTTCTTCAGTTATCACTTCAATATTATGTAGTATATTGTTTAGCCTCCATGTGTTTGTATTTTTTACAGATCTTTTCCTGTAATTGATATCTAGTCTTAAAGTGTTGTGGTCGGAAAAGATACTTCATACAATTTCAGTTTTCTTAAATTTTCCAAGACTTGATTTGTGACCCAGGATATGATATATCCTGGAGAATGTTCCATGAGCACTTGAGAAAAATGTGTATTCTGTTGTTTTTGGATGGAGTGTCCTATAAATATGAATTAAGTCCATCCTGTTTAATGTATCATTTAAAGCTTGTGTTTCCTTATTTATTTTCATTTTGGATGATCTGTCCATTGGTGAAAGTGGGGTGTTAAAGTCCCCTACTATGAATGTGTTACTATCGATTTCCCCTTTTATGGCTGTTAGTATTTGCCTTATGTATTGAGGTGCTCCTATGTTGGGTGAATAAATATTTACAATTGTTATATCTTCTTCTTGGATCAATCCCTTGATCATTAAGTAGTGTCCTTCTTTGTCTCTTGTAATAGTCTTTATTTTAAAGTCTATTTTGTCTGATATGAGAATTGCTACTCCAGCTTTCTTTTGGTTTCCATTTGCATGGAATATCTTTTTCCATCCCCTAACTTTCAGTCTGTATGTGTCTCTAGGTGTGAAGTGGGTCTCTTGTAGACAGCATATATATGGGTCTTGTTTTTGTATCCATTCAACCAATCTGTGTCTTTTCGTGGGAGCATTTAGTCAATTTACATTTAAGTAATTATAGATATGTATTGTTCCTATTCCCATTTTCTAAATTGTTTTGGGTTCATTATTTTAGGTCTGTTCCTTCTCTTGTGTTTCTTGCCTAGAGAAGTTCCTTTAGCATTTGTTGTAAAGCTGGTTTTGTGGTGCTGAACTCTCTCAGCTTTTGCTTGTCTGTAAAGGTTTTAATTTCTCCATCAAATCTGAATGAGATCCTTGCTGGCTAGAGTAATCTTGGTTGTAGGTTTTTCTACTTCATCACTTTAAATATGTCCTGCCACACCCGTCTGGCTTGCAGAGTTTCTGCTGAAAGATCAGCTGTTAAACTTATGGGGATTCCCTTGTGTCTTTTTTGTTGTTTTCCCTTGCTGCTTTTAATATGTTTTCTTTGTACTTAATTTTTGATAGTTTGATTAATATGTGTCTTGGCGGTTTCTCCTTGGATTTTTCCTGTATGTGACTCTCTGTGCTTCCTGGACTTGATTAACTATTTCGTTTCCCATATTAGGGAAGTTTTCAACTATAATCGCTTCAAATATTTTCTCAGTCCCTTTCTTTTTCTCTTCTTCTGGAACCCCTATAATTCGAATGTTGGTGCATTTAATGTTGTCCCAGAGGTCTCTGAGGCTGTCCTCAGTTCTTTTCATTCATTTTTCTGTATTGTGCTCTGCAGTAGTTATTTCCACTATTTTATCTTCCTGGTCACTTATCTGTTCTTCTACCTCAGTTATTCTGCTATTGATCCCATCTAGAGTATTTTTAATTTCATTTATTGTGTTTTCATTGTTGCTTGTTTCTTTAGTTCTTCTAGGTCCTTGTTAAATGTTTCTTGCATTTTGTCTATTCTATTTCCAAGATTTTGTATCATCTTTACTATCATTATTCTGAATTCTTTTTCATGTAGACTGCCTATTTCCTCTTCATTTGTTAGGTCTGGTGGGTTTTTATCTTATTCTTTCATCTGCGGTGTTTTTTTCTGTCTTCTCATTTTGCTTATCTTACTGTGTTTGGGGTCTCCTTTTTGCAGGCTGCATGTTCGTAGTTCCTGTTGTGTTTGGTGTCTGTCCCCAGTGGCTAAGGTTGGTTCGGTGGGTTGTGTAGGCTTCCTGGTGGAGGGGACTAGTGCTTGTGTTCTGGTGGATGAGGCTGGATCTTGTCTCTCTGGTGGGCAGGTCCACGTCTGGTGGTGTGTTTTGGGGTGTCTGTGGATTTATTATGCTTTTAGGCAGCCTCGCTGCTAATGGGTGGGGTTGTGTTCCTGTTTTGCTAATTGTTTTGCATAGGATGTCCAGCACTGTAGCTCGCTGTTTGTTAAGTGAAGTTGGGTGCTGGCATTGAGATGGAGATGTCTGGGAGATTTTTGCCATTTGATATTAGGTAGAGCTGGGAGGTCTCTTGTGGACCAGTGTCCTGAAGTTGGCTCTCCCACCTCAGAGGCACAGCCCTGACTCCTGGCTGCAGCACCAAGAGCCTTTCCTCCTTATGGCTCAGAATAAAAGGGAGAAAAAGTAGATAGAAATAATTAGTAGAAGTAGGAAGAAAGAAAGAAAGAAAGAAAGAAAGAAAGAAAGAAAGAAAGAAAGAAAGAAAGAAAGAAAGAAAGAGAGAAAGAAAGAAAGAAAGAAAGGAGGGAAGGAGGGAGGGAGGAAGGAAGGAAGGAAGGAAGGGAGGAAGGAGAAAAGAAAGAGAGAAGGAAAGAAGGAACGAAAGAAAGAAAGGAAGGAGGGACGGAGGGAGGGATGGTGGGAGGAAGGAAGGAAGGAAGGAGGGAAGGAAGGAATAAAGAAAGAGGAAGATAAAGTAAAATAAAATAGAGTAAAACATAATAAAGTTATTAAATTAAAAAATAATTATTAAGAAAAAAATTAAAAATAAAACCAAAACGGATGGATAGAACCTTAGGACAAATGGTGGAAGCTAAGCTATACAGACAAAATCTCATACAGAATCATACACATACACACTCCCAAAAATAGGAAAAGGGGAAAAAATCATAAATCTTGCTCTCAAAGTCCACCTCCTCAATTTGGGATGATTCGTTGTCTATTCATGTATTCCACAAATGCAGGGTACATCAAGTTGATTGTGGAGTTTTAATCCACTGTTTCTGAGGCTGCTGGGAGAGATTTCCCTTTCTCTTCCTTGTTCTCACAGCTCCTAGGTCTCAGCTTTGAATTTGGCCCCGCCTCTGCCTGTAGGTCGCCGGAGGGCGTCTGTTTTTCGCTCAGACAGGACGGGGTTAAAGGAGCCACTGATTTGGGGGCTCTGGCTCACTCAGGCCCGGGGGCGGGAGGGCCACAGGGTGCGGGGCGAGCTTGCAGCGGCAGAGGCCAGCATGACGTTGCACCAGCTTGAGGCTCGCCGTGCGTTCTCCCAGGGAAGTTGTCCCTGGATCCCGGGAACCCGGCAGTGGCGGGCTGTACAGGCTCCCCGGAAGGGAGGTGTGGATAGTGACCTGTGCTCGCACACAGGCTTCTTGGTGGCGGCAGCAGCAGGCTTAGCATCTCCTGCCAGTCTCTGGGGTCCATGCCTTTAGCTGTGGCTCGCGCCCGTCTCTGGAGCTCCTTTAAGCAGCACTCTTAAGCCCCTCTCCTTGCGTACCAGGGAACAAAGAGGGAAGAAAACGTCTCTTGCCTCTTCGGCAGCTCCAGACCTTTTCCCGGACTCCCTCCCAGCTAGCCGTGGTGCACTAACCGATCATATGTTTTTTATTCTTCAGTTTCTTAATATGGTGTATCACATTGATTTATTTGCATATATTGAAGAATCCTTGCATCCTGGGATAAACCCCACTTGATCATAGTGTATGATCCTTTTAATGTGCTGTTGGATTATGTTTGCTGGTATTTTGTTGAGGATTTTTGCATCTATGTTCATCAGTGATATTGGCCTGTAATTTTCTTTCTTTGTGACATCTTTATCTGGTTTTGGTATCAGGGTGATGGTGGCCTCGTAGAATGAGTTTGGGAGTGTTCCTCCCACTGCTATATTTTGGAAGAGTTTGAGAGGCTAGGTGTTAGCTCCTCTCTAAATATTTGATAGAAGTCGCCTGTGAATTCATCTGGTCCTGGGCAACTGTTTGTTGAAATATTTTTAATCACAATTTCAAGTTCAGTGCTTGTGATTGGTCTCTTTATACTTTCTGTTTCTTCCTGTTTCAGTCTCAGAAGTCTGTGCTTTCCTAAGAATGTGTCCATTTCTTCCAGGTTGTCCATTTTATTGGTGTATAGTTTCTTGTAGTAATCTCTCCTCATCCTTTGTGTTTCTGCAGTGTCAGTTGTTACTTGTCCTTTTTCATTTCTAATTCTATTGATTTTTGTCTTCTCCCTTCTTTTCTTGATGAGTCTGGCTAATGGTTTATGAACTTTGTTTATGTTCTCAAAGAACCAGCTTTTAGTTTTATTGATCTTTGCTATTTTTTCCTTCAGTTATTTTTCATTTATTTCTGTTCTGATCTTTGTGAGGTCTTTCCTTCTGCTATTTGGGTTTTTTGTTCTTTCTCTAATTGCTTACGTTTAAGTTTAGGTTGTTTATTTGAGATGTTTCTTGTTTCTTAAGGTAGGATTGTATTGCTATAAACTTCCCTGTTAGAAATGCTTTTGCTGCATCCCATAGGTTTTGGGTCATACTGTTTTCATTGTCATTTGTTTCTAGGTGTTTTTTGATTTTTTCTTTGATTTCTTCAGTGATCTCTTGGTTATTAAGTATTGTATTGTTTAGCCTCCATGTTTTTGTATTTTTTACAGTTTTTTTCTGGTAACTTATATGGAGTCTCATAGTGTTGTGGTCGGAAAAGATATTTGATATGATTTCAATTTTCTTAAATTTACCAAGGCTTGATTTGTGACCCCAGATATGATCTCTCCTGAAGAATGTTCCATGAGCACTTGAGAAGAAAGTGTATTCTGTTGTTTTTGGATGGAATGTCCTATAAATATCAATTAAGTCCATCTTGTTGAATGTATCATTTAAAGCTTGTGTTTCCTTATTGATTTTCATTTTGGATGATCTGTTGATTGGTGAAAGTGGGGTGTTAAAGTCCCCTACTATGATTTTGTTACTGTCGATTTCCCCTTTTATATATACTAGCATTTGCCTTATGTATTGAGTTGCTCCTGTGTTGGGAGCATAAATATTTACAATTGTTATATCTTCTTCTTGGTTTGATCCCTTGATCATCATTTAGTGTCCTTCTTTGTCTTTTGTAATAGTCTGTTTTAAAGTCTATTTTGTCTGGTATTAGAATTGCTGCTCCAGCTTTCTTTTGATTTACATTTGCCTGGAATATCTTTTTCCACCCCCTCACTTTCAGTCTGTATGTGTCCCTAGGTCTGAAGTGGGTTTCTTGTAGACAGCATATATATGGGTCTTGTTTTTGTATCCATTCAGCCAGTCTATGTCTTTTGGTTGGAGCATTTTATCCATTTACATTAAAGTGAATTATCAATATGTATGTTCCTATTATCATTTCTTAATTGTTTTGGGTTTGTTATTGTAGGTCTTTTCCTTCTCTTGTATTTCCTTCCTAGAGAAGTTCCTTTACCATTTGTTGTAAAGCTGGTTTTGTGCTGCTGAATTCTCTGAGCTTTTGCTTGTCTGTAAAGTTATAATTTGTCCCTTGAATCTGAATGAGATCCTTGCTTGGTAGAGTAGTCTTGGTTGTAGGTTTTTCTACTTCATCACTTTAAATATGTCCTGCCACTCCCTTTTGGCTTGCAGAATTTCTGCTAAAAGATCAGCTGTTAACCTTATGGGGATTCCCTCGTATGCTATTTCTTGTTTTTCCCTTGCTGCTTTTAATATTTTTTCCTTGTATTTAATTTTTGATAGTTTGATTAATATGTGATTTGGCATGTTTTTCCTTGGATTTATCCTGTGTGAGACTCTGTGCTTCCTGGACTTGATTAACTATTTGCTTTCCCATATTAGGGACGTTTTCAAGTATAATCTCCTCAAATATTTTCTCAGCCCCTTTCTTTTTCTCTTCTTCTTCTGGGACCCCTATAATTCGAATGTTGTCACGTTTAATGTTGCCGCAGAGGTCTCTGAGACTGTCCTTAATTATTTTCATTCTTTTCTCTTTATTCTGCTCTGCGATACTTATATCCACTAGTTTATCTTCTTGGTCACTTACCTGTTCTTCTGCCTCAGTTATTCTGCTCTTGATTCCTTCTAGAGAATTTTTAGTTTCATTTATTGTGTAGTTCATCACTGTTTGTTTGCTCTTTAGTTCTTCTAGGTCCTTGCTAAACGTTTCTTGTATTTTCTCCATTTTATTTCCATGATTTTGGAAATCTCTTCATTTGTTTGGTCTGGTGGGTTTTTACCTTTCTTCTTCATCTGCTGTGTGTTTTTCTGTCTTCTCATTTTACTTTTGTGTTTGTGGTCTCCTTTTTGCAGGCTGCATGTTCGTAGTTCCCATTGTTTTTGGTGTCTGACACCATGGCTAAGGGTCATTCAGTGGGTTGTGTAGGCTTCTTGGTGGAGGGGACTAGTGCCTGTGTTCTGGTGGATGTCACTGGATCTTTTCTTTCTCGTGGGCAGGTCCTCATCTGGTGGTGTGTTTTGGGATGTCTGTGACCTTCTTGTGATTTTGGCAGCCTCTCTGCTACTAGGTGGGGTTGTGTTCCTCTCTTGCTAATTGTTTGACATGGAGTGTCCAGCACTGTAACTTGTTGGTCATTGATTGGTGCTGGGTTTTGGCATTGAGATGGAGATCTCTGGGAGATTTTCACCGTTTGATATCACATGGAGCTGGGAGGTCTCTTGTGGACAAGTGTCCTGAAGTTGGCTCTCCCACCTCAGAGGCACAGGCCTGATGCCTTTCCAGAACACCAAGACCCTGTCATCCACACAGCTCAGAATAAAAGGGAGAAAAAAAGAAAGAAGGAAAGAAAAAAATAAAAAAATTAAAGTTATTCAAATAAAAAATAATTATTAAAAATAAAATAAATTAAGTAATTCTAAAAAAGAAAGAAAGAAGAGAACAACCAAACCAAAAACAAATCCAGCAATGATAACAAGCACTAAAAACTATACTAAGAAAAAAACAAAAAATGGACAGACAGAACCCTAAGACAAATGGTAAAAGCAAAACTATAGAGACAAAATCACACAGAAGCATACACATACACACTCACAGAAAGAGAAAAAGGGAACTATATATATCTATATCTATATCTATCTATCTATCTATCTATCTATCTATCTATCTATCTATCTATCTATATCTATATATATATATCGTTGCTCCCAAAGTCCACCTCCTCAATTTGGGATGATTCGTTCTCTATTCAGGTATTCCACAGACGCAGGGTACATCAGGTTGATTGTTGAAATTTAATCCGCTGCTCCTGAGGCTGCTGGGAGAGATTTCCCTTTCTCTTCTTTTTTTGCACAGCTCCTGGGTTTCAGCTTTGATTTGGCCCCACGCCTGCATGTAGGGTGTCTGTTCCTGCTCAGGCAGGACTGGGTTAAAGGAGCAGTTGATTCGGGGGCTCTGGCTCCCTCAGTCTGGGTGGAGGACGGGGTACAGAATGAGGGCAAGCCTGCGACGGCAGAGGCTGGTGTGACGTTGCAACAGCCTGAGGTGTGCTGTGAGTTCCTCCTGGGAAGTTGTCCGTGGATCACAGGATCCTGGCAGCAGCGGTATGCACAGGCTCCCGGGAGGGGAGGTGTGGATAGTGACCCATGTTTGCACACAGGATTCTTGGTGGCTGCAGCAGCAGCAGCATTAGTGTTTCATGCCATCTCTGGGGTCTGCACTGATAGCTGCGGCTCACGTCTGTCTCTGAAGCTCGTTTAGGCATTGCTCTGAATCTCCTCTTCTCACACACCCTGAAACAATGTTCTCTTGACTTTTAGGCAGGTCCAGACTCTTCCCCAGACTCAATCCCTGTTAGCTGTGGCGCACTAACCCCTTTAGGCTATGTTCACACAGCCAACCCCAGTTCTCTCCCTGGGGTCCGACCTCCGACGAGCCTCAGCTCCCAGCCCCCGCCCGACCCTGGTGGATGAGCAGACAAGCCTCTCAGGCTGGTGAGTGCTGGTCGGCACTGATCCTCTGTGCAGGAATCTCTCCACTTTGCCCTCCACACCCCTGTTACTGAGCTCTCCTCCGCGGCTCCGAAGCTTCCCCCCTCCGCCACCTGCAGTTTCTGCCAGAGAAGGGGCTTCCTATTGTGTGGAAACCTTTCCTCCTTCACAGCTCCCTCCCACTGGTGCAGGTCCCATCCCTATTCTCTTGTCTCTGTTTTTTCTTCTTTCTTTTGCCCTACCCAGGTATGTGGGGAGTTTCTTGCCTTTTGGAATGTCTGAGGTCTTCTGCCAGCGTTCAGTAGGTGTTCTGTAGGAGTTGTTCCACGTGTAGATGTATTTCTGGTGTATCTGTGGGGAGGAGGGTGATCTCCACTTCTTACTCTTCCACCATCTTGAAGCTCCTTAGCATAACTTTAATTAAAAGTAACTGTTTCCTATTCCTCCCAAGTTCTGCCATGATGAAATGTTTATTATCCTTTCAAGTCCATGTCTTAAGTCTTCTCTGGCTTCATCTGCCTTTTCCTTGAGGTATTTTGGTTTGGCCATACTTTTGCTTCACATTAGTGACAGTGCAGCTTTAAGCCAACTTAATTATATTTTCTTAAGTTGCATTAGCTTTTATGATCATGTCTTCTATGTTGACACTTTATCAAACACTTTCACTATGCTTAGCACAGCTATATGTGCCAAAATCCAGTAGGTTAAGCTAGCTCTCTAAAGTTGACTTTTTTTTCTCTTTTCTTTCCTTTT
This sequence comes from Globicephala melas, assembly GCF_963455315.2. Lineage (NCBI taxonomy): Eukaryota > Metazoa > Chordata > Mammalia > Artiodactyla > Delphinidae > Globicephala > Globicephala melas. Next base: position 57,652,066 of record NC_083333.1, read on the forward strand.
TCTTTTTTATTAAGTTCTAAGCCATCTCCCTCAAAACAATAGGCAAACAAATTCTTATCATGGGTATTATAAACTAGAGGTTTTAGCCACATTAAGTATAAGATAGTTGCCTTTGAACATCTGATGAAAGCTATGAACCCTCTTCTAAAAAACAAGCACAGATGTGTGTATACAACAGTATTTATACATTTTTCAGAGGCTAATCTCTAAAGCCTTAGGGTCTCTCTAAAGCCTCTCAGTCCCTGGCCTACAGGACTCATGTTGTAGAGGGATGAGCTTCCAAAAGGAGGTCAGGTTAGATTAAATATTTTTTTTATCAATTAATGTGGTTGCCTAGCTAAGTGCACATATGTTGTGTTGTGAATGTGAGAAAAATAGGAAGAAAAGTTTGGCTATTAATAAGGGACAGGGTAGTATACATTGTAGAAAGGAGCAGAACATAAGAAGTCACTGACCCATCTCCATCAGGGCTTTGCCATGGGTCCAACGCAAGTCACTTCCCAAGGCCATTGCATCCTTTTCAATAAAAATTATAGTGGTGGAGGGAGGGTATTTGAACTACAATCAATGGCTCCAAAATGCTAACCCATGGTTGCATGCTGAGCTGGCTATGGCCAAATCATTTGGAAAGCTTGTTCAAATATAGATTTTTTTTTCCTTTACCTCTAGATATTCTGATTCACTAGGTCAGACAGTGGGGTCCAGAAATCTGTAATTTCTAAAAGCTCCCCAGGTGGTTAGTATGGTCAGGAGCCATGGTCAAGTGTAGGTACCATTGGATTAAATGATCCTTGGGTCACTTCTAGCACCACCACTCCACAAGTCAGTAATTGTGTGTGTGTATGTGCATGTGCATGCACCTGGAAAGTGCACAAAAAATCATCACTTCACATAGCATAGACAAATGCACATCCATGTTCATGCTGTCTGCCCTCAGTACCTATTCCATGCCCAAATTGGCTGTGTCAGCCACCAACACCTGGGACTGTCTGTGACAGGGCTTCCTGCCTCCCTGATGTCAGAGCTTTGCAAAAGCTCTCTGGGTTCTTCTTCCAGCTGATGGGCAGCTGTTCTGGCAGACATGGCTGGCAGATGGTCTGTGGGTAGGAAACAGCATACCTGGGATGCTTCTGGGGAAAAGAATAAAAAAGATATCTTTAAAGGTGAGGGTAATGACTGAATAATTGTTAGCAAGGTCACCATCCTCATCTTTAAAGACACTTATTCTATGTTTTATAGAAAAAACTGCCAACATCTCTGAGAGCTATGGGAGTTAGCTTTGCAGTGACCTTCTCAGGCTTTGGTGGCATTAGGGAAAGCAGCAGTGCTCTTGGCACATATGCTAGAGGACTTGGCAACAAACAGAACTTTGGGGAGTTGGAAAGGAAGGGGACAGAAGAACAGATGCTACACTGTAATTAGGAGACGGCTTCCCTGATTTGAAGTGCTCTAGGCAACCCAATTCCAGGTAGAGAAAAAGCCCAGAGCACCCCAGTTTTATGACTATTGTGAATTTAGCTTTAATCCCAAGCTAAAGTGGTCTGGGTCTCATGAATTTTACTTGAATTACCCAAAAAGATTTAAACCAGGGGATGTACCTCTCCTTGTCTTGTCTGTTGACTTAATCTCCTTCTCACCTCCTTTACGACAAAGGATATAGGTTTCTCTGCATGGTACCCCAGCATGTCCTCAGACATGGCCCTTGAACTTGCAGTTCCTGGGAGTCATAGGAACATGTTGGTCCTCTTTAAAGACTGGCTATCCACAGACTCTGCATACTGAAGTAAAAATGGCACTGGGCCCATGATAGGAGAGATAAGCTCTGGTCAGGCTCTCTCACTAATTTCCATGAGATACTGGGAAAGTCCCATTTTCTTCCTGGAACACAGTACCCTCCTCTGAAAAAGAACAGAACTGGAACAAGAAGTCTGTGAGATACCTTCCCTCTGTAACATTCAACTTCATGTTAGTTGTCTAGGAATTACTCTAGGAAAGAGGGTCAAGAACCAGATTTTCAGAGATGGCAGTAAAAACCTGGATGAAAAATATCACCCTCAGGTTCTGATCCCACTGCTGCCATTACCTCTGTCCCTTTCCAGACTACAGTTTCTCATCCTATAAAATAAAGTATCTAGATAAATTGCTCTGACTTCTAGGACTTTACCAAAAACAAAAGAGTTTATTTTTTAGAGCAGTTTTAGGTTCACAGCAAAATTGAGAGGATGGTAAAGGATTTCCCATGTACTCTCTGCCCCTACATATATATAGCTTTATCAACATTCCCTACTAAAGTGGTATATTTGTTACAATTAGTGAACATATATTGATACATCATTATTACCCAAAGTCCATAGTTTACATTAATTAGAGTTTACTCTTTATGTATATTCTATGAGTTTGGACATATGTATAATGACATGTATGTATCATTGTAATATCATAAAGTTTTTTCACTACACAAAAATCCTCTGTGCTCTGCCTATGCATCTGTCTCTACTCCACCCCTGGCAACCATGATCTTATTATTGTTTCCAAATTTTGCCTTTTTCAGAATATCATACATTTGTAATCATACAGAGTGTAGCCTTTTCAGATTGGTTTCTTTCTATAATTTTTTTATCCCATGATTTTCTTGTGCTTTAGATCCCCCACCTCCTACCCTCCAAATCCAACTTTTGAAAAGTATGGGTTATTTGACACATTCACAAGTATTAGCATATATACTCACCAGTTCTTCCTTACAACTGCCCAGCACAACGCTGCCCTCTGACCACCATGAGTGTGGGTAAAGACCTTGAAGAGGACATTTGGTGCCTTCCCAGGATCAGCCCTGAGCTCTGTCAGCACTGGTCCAATCCAGGAGCAACTATTTTTAGTAAGGGCACTCGAGTCCTTTACCTCCTGGAGGAAGCTGATACCAAGAAACAGTCCTTCCTCCAAAGGCACCTTTATTAGGTTAGTATAAAACAAAACCTCAACCACCCACAATTCTTGTAAAACCGTGTTAGTTGAATCTTCTGATTGACTTTTCAATGGCTAAAAGTTCTTCTAAAATGTGTAATTCCATGTTCTCTTTTGTTAAGTGGAAAACATCAGTGAGAATGGAATCTTTATTAGATGGTTGTAGCTCCCCTGGGGCCTTGTGGAAAACATCAGTGAGAATGGAATCTTTATTAGATGGTTGTAGCTCCCCTGGGGACTTGTCACATAATTCCGAATGTTGGTTCTCACTATTTCATCTCATGAGGATGTTGATGCCAGATACAACACTGAATATGAATCAAACCCAGGAAAGTCCTCTGGAAGTTCAGTTTTAGAAGTGAGGAAGAGCATGAACACTTATTGAGCAGATGCTGTGTGCCAGCCTCTAGGCTGAGTAACCTACATATATTGTATCATCCCACTCACACAGTTAAGCCTTGCATTGGCCTTTTACAAGCGATGAAACTGAGCAGCAGAAAAGTTAAGGCTTCTGGAAAATCTGGATCTGAATCCAGGTCTTTTCCAGATGCCATTCTGCCTGATATGTCCTATATTCTTTGTGGTTTGTCTCTCTCTTCGAAAGCAGAACTAGCAACACAGTTCTGATTAATTGAGAGTCCTGGATAATTCTCTTCTAGCTAACTGAGATTCACCATAAACCCTATTTAAAATGAGCATTTTTTAGATATTTTTTTAAAAGTCTCAAGTATCTTGCCTTATATTTGTGGAAATATACTTGATTTTGCTGTAATCAATACATTTCCTAGGTTGCACTCTTTACTTTTTTCTTTCCCTACTTTCTTCTCTACTTTTTCTCTCTATTCTTATAATAGTTATATTATAAATTTCTTATATTGAAAGTCTGACTATCTCTATTCCAGAGTTTGCAGAAAGGTCCTAAATTAATATTGGTTGAAATAGTGAAGAAATTTATGACAATGTATATTTAACATATATATTATACATAATGCTTATTTGGTATTATTTGTTGACATCAATGTTTAAATATCATACAGTTGAATTTAAATTGTATATATAAAAGAACCTTGCCTTAGTATTAAAATTAATACAATATAATGGGATGACACCTGCTGACCCAGGGGTAAAAAGACCTAGTCTCTACTTCTACCTCTGCCACCAATTAGCTATATGAACTTGAGCCAAGCATGTAAACTTTCTGACCTCAGTTTTCTACTGGTAAAATGGAGAAGGTCCATCCAGCAGCTTGTCTTCCAGCTCTATATCATGTCTATACTTGTAGGTGCCCAGGCAGCATAATGCCCTATTTACACACTCATTTTGGCTAACAATGGAACCAGAAACAAACTAAAAATACACCTTTCCCTCTTGTGATACTCAAGAAATTCAAAGTGACTGCTGTAATTAACTTCTTTCCTTGGTCCTTGTGAGACCCAGCAAAAACCCTGGAAGAAAAGCAGTTGTTTTAATTTGCAAATATCTGTACTGATTAGTTCAATTCAGCTTTCTTCCAACCACCAGCATCTATTGATTTTGCAGGGGTGGGTCCCACAGTCACCGTTTGCTGTTTGATTTATTGTGTACAAAGAGAAAAGGACTCTAAAAGCAAATCCCCATCAGATTACATTGGATGTCCAGAATCTGGGCATGCTGAGGCATTCTAGGGCAGATGGAGGCACAGCAGGTAGATAAATGATAGCCCTACCCTGAATGAACAGTTGACAAAGAAAGGTCATAAATGAGGTGGTAAGGAAAGAAAGCACAAGGAACACCAAACATCTGTCTAAAAGATGCAAGGAGAAAAGATATTGTCTTTCCTCCACATATACCATGTGTGTCTGTGTACTAATATACCAATCAGTAGCTGTTTGGCGTTTCCACTGTCCATTGTACAAGAGACAGGTTTATTACTAAGTTACAGTAAATTTCTCTAAACTCAACCTCTAGTCAAAAACTATTGTTTTACCTTTCTGTCTTAGTCAATAGTTTCAACATGGCAAAACTTGGTTTCTGTGGGGTACCTGGCCTCCCAGGCAATATTGTAATAAATCTGCACCAAATTAAAGATTATCAAGAATATGGTTCCAATCATGGCCCATTATTCAGTTTTCATGCAATCTATATTCTTTCCTCATTTTTCAACCAGCAATGACTTTTGGATTTTAATATACATTTGTTATGTGGCTCACCAATGGGAGCGGGCAAGTAATCTTAGACCCATCTCATCATATAAAACCACAACCACATAGTTTTCATAAGAGACATCTTGGTTTATGTTTCTCTGATTTTTTTTCCCCAAAAGGTCACTGATCCAAAGGAATTTGTCATGAATTCTAGACTCTATAAGAAGTTCATGGCCCAGAATTCTCTCTGCCCTCCCCTCTACCCCATTTATTTTAAACCATGAAGCATCATTTCCTGTTCCTTCAATTCAGTTGGACTCAGATGTAAGGCACGCTGGGTCCTCAGTAGCATGAGCCATGCAAAAAGGATGGAAGATGGAATAGCATAAGATAGGAATAAAGTGACTGGATAATCAATTCTCTCCATGAACATCACTAGGAACAACAAAACTTTTGGAAGAAAAGCAGTTCCTTGAAAGTCTGCATTCTCTTTGTTGCTTTTCCATTAACTATGGACAACCTTGGGCAAGATGCCTGAACCTCTGAACCTCTGCTTCCTCACCTGTGAAATGGGGGTGATAACACATACCTTATAGTGTTCTTTGAGGATTAAAATTGTTGAGGGGTTTGAGATTATGTTTAAGCTACAAATACCTGCATAAACATAAGATATTGTTATAATTGTAAAAGTAGCATTGGGCAAGATATTGATCATCCCTAAAGTTCACTCACACATGATTTATGGCTCTTATCTGCATAATATAGGCCAGCCTCTCCATTGGATCTGTTCATCCTGGTACGCATTTTCCTATTTTTTTTTCTTTTCCAGATGCATAAAAACATAATGAATAGCTACCAGTCAATTTGCTTTTGATTTAAACATAATTAACAATCCTATGCTTTGCATATACCCAGCAACTGAGGCTGAGCTTCTACACTAAGCTTCATTCATTAATTCAATCTTTAATTCAATCTTCCTATTTAAATGAATTGGATTCTTATAATGTAGTTACTCTGACAAACATATGCTGCCACCCATCCTCCCTTGCTCAAGTACTTTGAAGCCGTTACATGGGATTTGATTATGTTTAGCTATGATCACATACCCTCAATCTGTTATTGGGTTTATCAGGTCACGGTTCAACAATTACTAAGCCTCTATTATGTGCAAAGCAATAGAAGGGAGCTGGTAAAGTGGAAGAACAGGCTTTGAAATTTTAAAAATTGGGCTCTATTTCTAGCTCCACCCTTTGCCATCCTCAATACTTAGAGCAAGTTGCTTAACCTCCCTGTGCCTCTTTTCTCTTTGGTAAAATCAGAGAAGTAATATCTGTCTCGCAGGTGAGAACTACTAATAATATCTATTAAGTACCTGGCATAATACCTAAAATAGGAGTAGTACAATGTAGTATCGTTCCACTTATTTATCTTTAATTTCTCTCTCCTACACATCATGCATGATGTTTCTCTGTTTAGAGAGGAATAGTGTTTATTTTCAAGAATTTACCATCTAGTAGAAAAGAGAGAAATATACTCAAGTAACATTCATGCAAAGCAGAATTAAATAGGTTATAAAATAGATGTTCAAACATTTCCATAACATCACAGATGAAGTACATTAATACCTGAAATGGAAAGCCTAAATTGCCTCCAAAGGCTAGCAGGATCCTAATAAGTGGAAAAGAGAGAATATTTACTTAGGTAGTTAAGCCAGAAGAGCTGATTCCACCATAGAACCATGAAGAATTCATTTGTGTCTGGTCATCTGAGTTGGTGACACCACAATGCTGATAATTCCCAGACACAGACCTCCATCTCCTTATGGGCCATGGAAGAATTTCTTTAGGTTCTTGATCATAGACAGTTCCCCTAATATGAGCCAGAGAGAGTGAAATTGGATCAGGCAGCCCAAAAAGTCATGTCAATATACTCCTGGTGTAGTCAGTGAGAAAGCCTAGCACATACAAGACAAGGAGCTAAGAATCCACAGGTTGTTGTATTTAACAAACATTAGTTGAATATCTACTGTGTACCAGGCACTGTACATTTCAATCAAATAAATATATAGATGAGATATTAGTTGCACCTTTGTATATGAAGATAGATATATGACAATTCATTGTAATATTGTCATTTGATCACATGAACTGGTTTTGAATAGAAATTCAAAATGGCAGACTCTTCAATTAGCAACATTAGACTAGTACAGTAGACAAATCATGAATGGAGTACATAGGTCTTAGTCTACCTCTACTATTTACTAGGTATGTGATGACTATATTCCTACTATTACAGTGTACAGAGAGAAACTATATTCTGAGTACTTACATAATCTCACTTATTCTTCCTAAAGCTCTTTCAGGTATGTATCTGGGTTTCCATTTTCCAGGTTTAGAAACTAAAGCTATAAGAAGTCAAGTAACTTGCCCGAAGGCACATGTTACATAGCTGAGAGAGCCTGGACTTAAACCTCAAGCCATAGCTTGTCCTCCTGACCAATATGTTATGCTGCTTCCATGTGAGTTGGATAATGTCCTTTGCCCCAAAAGTGGAGATAATATATATGAAAGTGGTGATGTGTTGGAAAACAGTATACAGATGGTTATTATTACAAGTGACATTTAGCCCATTGTTAACAAACGTTAATATGACCAAGATGCAAAAGTAGTAGAACCTTTAAAATTGATCCACCTATTCATCTAAACTTTTCACAGTAACAGATGAATTTGAGATCAAGTTTATCTGGACAAACAATTAAGGTAACACATATTTGTTAAGCCCACTATGTTCCCAGAGTACAGATAGACAGAGTCCCTACCCTCAAGGTTTTCTCAGCCTAGTAGGGAAGACACACTGGCAAGCAAATAAGTTACAATCATTTTTGGTAAATTCAGGAAAAGAATTGTGTTCAAGGCAGAGAAGTAGCCAGAGGGGAGAGAATACTCACTTGAGCTAGGAAAATGGCAGGGGAAGAGGGCAAATCATTATGGGTTTGCCAAATGCAAGTGGTACAATCTCAGTTACCTGTAACTTAAGGCAGAGATTTATTACTTGCAACTCAGAGGACAGTTGTTACAACAGGAGCACCATCCTATTGGAGACAGGAGTTAGGCCCAGCTGCAGACACACTAGACTGTCATGTCCTTCCTGAGCTCCCCTTTATTATTGTCACTGTGGCACAATCATCAGGGGCCCAGCCACACAAGGGAATTCAGACGCCAGGGCTCCAGTGGAGCAGCACATTGAGCCGGGGTCCCAGGCACCCACCTAGAATGAGCTCTTGTTCCCCACTCATTGATCTGTACAAGCATGTGATGCACAATGACTCCTCCCATGGCCAGCAGGAAAGGAGGAACCTAAGAAGTCAGCCACTGACCAGGCTTTACCTAACAGGGCAAGGATGGGGCTGGCTGCTGCTGGTACAAACTGTGGACCCACCAAAGTGCTTGGAAGATAATGCGGAGGTGAGATTCATGTCTCGTACTGAGAAGAGTTATGTCTAGAGGAATCACCAATCTTCATCCTTTGGAGAGCTATCTCTCCAGCATCACTTAAGGCTAAGAACCAGAGACATTTGCTGGGATTCACATGTAGAAGGTGAGGTGCACCTACTATTCTGGGCATTTACAATGGAAAATGACAAATGAGACTGTGGAGGGGGATGTAAATATTACCTGTGTACGAGTGCCCGGCATGTGAAACAGGCTTAGGGCACCATTACAAGCTGGACTCAGGGAAGGCTTCCCCAAGGAAATGTTAGCCAGGTGGAAGCGGCTGGGGAGGCAAGAGAGGGCAGAGCGGCTGGTTTCCCAGCAGGGAGCAATACCATGTGCACACACTCGGAGGCAGAGGGTTACAAGCTCAGGGAGCCATAAACCATGCAATGTGTACTGGAGTGTTTCATGCAAGGGCAGAATTGGAGAGGAAGTTATCAATACATGCAAGGTTTGTCTGTGGCGCATTGAAGAAGCTAATGGTGAACCTGTTCCTTTAAGCCGTGGGCTGTAATCTGACAGAAAAAAAGTGAATCACAAATAAATACATCATTATAATGGCACCATAAGGTAAATGTCTTTTATTAGAAAACTATCTAATTGAGAACTAAATTATCTGACAAATACTATAAGTGCCATTGAATGTCAGAGGAAAGGGGAAAAATGGTGGGGAAAACTAGATTTATTTAGTTATTCTTCAGTTGTATATTCTATCCAGGTAGGTTTTTTCATCCCAGTTTTTCAGAGGAGGATAGGGACTCCAGGTATTCTTGACACAGTGCTGCCAGCCTGGCAGAGCTAGTCTCTCCTTGCTCCATCACACCCTGCAACCAGCCTCCCAGGTAGGCCTGTCCTGTAGATCCTTCCCCTGCTCTCTAGTCAGCAGTCTCTCAAGGAACTGAGGGACAGGCTCTGAAGACAGGGATCCAGGCGAGCTCCTCAGTCTTGCTCGGACACAGCTAAGAGAAACACTGTGCTATCAGCTGAGGGCCTCCACACACGCTGACTCCCTCCAAGCAGGGAGAGGCAAACCCCATTGAGAACATCAGCACCCAGCACAAGCTGCCCTCACCCTCTGTTTGAACGCAGGAAAGAATACCTCAGGAGATTCTCAGTTGTCCCGGTAAGGGGACTCATTCTGAAACCTACCAGGTCTTTTCTTCACTTTATCACCTTCTCTTTTCTTCTCTCTTCTTTTTAGTCCTTCACTTCATTTTCCTCTCATTCTGCTTACTTGCCTCAGGATAGGGAGGGGAACAGCATGAATTGGATAGACTTCAGTAACACTTACTGTGAATTTCAGATTCTCTGTTAATCACCTATGAGACCTTGAGAAAATGACTTACGCTTACTGAGTTTCAGTTTCTCTATCTGTATAATGTAGATAATAATAACTTGTTTGTGTATTGTTTATGAAGACTAAATGTCATGTGCCTGGTAGCTACTATTTGAGACAACGCAGGTATAGAACATTTCCATCATCCTGGAAAGTTCCCTTGTGCTCCTTGCAGTCGGTATTCCCCAATAGGTAACCACTTTTCTGACTTCTATTATCGTAGACCAGGGGTTCTTCACCTTGGCACGATTACCTTTGGGACCAGATAATTCTTTGTTGCAGGAGCTGTCTGGTGCACTATAGGGTGTTCAGCAGTGTCCCTGGGCTCCACCCACTAGATGCCAGTAGCAAACCATCCCCCCACCAGTTGTGACAACCAAAGATGTCTTCAGACAGTGCCAAATGTTCCTCAGGGGGGGTGGGGTTTCACCCCTGGTTGAGAACCACCATCTAAATTAGTGTTGCCTGTCCTGAAACTTCATGTAAATAGAATCATACAGTAACAAAAAAAGACTAAATGTGAAAATACCTGAGTTTTTATCTAGCTGTTAATAGGGACCAATTAATTAATTCATTAAGCAATCAAATATGTATTGATTGAGTACCCATTGTGTTCAAGATACTGTTCTACATTTTGGGGATATAGCAGTGAGCAAAGAAAACACTAGCTTTCATACTTCTCTAATGGGCCAGTTGAATAACTATGAATTTCCAAATAAGTTCCTGCTCTGGGAGCATCTTCCTGCTCAGCACCCCTGAAACATGGGAAGAAAGGAAATAATAGTTTCCCACCAGCCAATGAAGCAGCTCTGGGAAAAAGAGGTTAATATTATAGACAACTGTTGACTGGGAGATTGTCAATAAAATTGTGTGTTCTGAACTATGTCACCCAGGATTCTTGGTTGCAAGCAATAGAAATAACTCTGGTTGTCTTAAGCAAAAAGGAGATTTGTTGGAAAGATATTAGGGGGAAGCTAGAGGATCAGACTTGGAACAAGGGATGCCAAGCATTGGAACAACCACCTCTGGTCATGAGGCAGTCAAAGACTCTGAGATATCACTGTTGCCATCACCATTCTACCATCGCTAGGACAAGCTGACCTCCACCAAATCACCATTTACTCTTGTGAAATGCAGTGTCCTACCTCCTGGCTGTACCAGGGAGTATCTCAAGGATTGGAGGCCTAGACTTCCAGAGTGTGAGACAGGCACTGAGAATTGCTCTCCTGCCAAAACCGTGTACACTGGAGAAGAGAAAGATTCCCTCTTAGGGGTCTTGGATTTTAGATAGTCAGAAAACCATCCCATGTCCATCATGCATCCTGTTTCCATGGAGAATGGAGAGATGAAGAAAATAACGATGGTCTTTTCTTATCAGAAAAGAATGGGCCAATGCTTGACACCAACCAACACTATTAGAAAGAGAATTCCAGTCAATGGGCCTTGATTTCAATTTAACTGAGAAAGTATTTTCTCCAAGAAGATGCTTAGTATCAGGCCTGCTCCGCAGAGCGAATGCACTTCTGAGCTGGCTTGTCATCTGTGATTATGACATCCGGGTGCTTGAGTGATGGATGGCAGGCCTATATTTTCAGGCAGCTGTTATAATGCTGCTTGGCATATAAACAGAAAAATATTTCCACTCTTGCCATATGTCAAAAAAGTGGTAATTCCCAAAGGCCAAGAATGAGTTAGTAATGTATCCTTTGGAAGAATCCAAGGGACCATGGGACAAAGGGCTTTTCAAGTTAAGTCTCCAGGCATTTAATAAATGTCAACTTTTCCACCTTAGAGAGAGCAGCACAATCTGGTTGGGGAAAGAGACTGACTTACAAGGAAAGAGACTGACTTACAAGGAATAACTTGGAATATCAGAAGATAGTGTACAAACAAACACCACGTGTCTTTCCAGTGCACAATTTCAGGCTTTGAAATCAGACAAGCCTAGTTCAAATGCCAGTCTTGCCACTTAGTAGCTATAAAATTTGGAGCATGTATTCTAAGCCCGAGTTTCCTCATCTATAAAATAGGAGTAATAATAATACCTACCTCACTGTTATATAACCATATTGTTATATAATATCTACCTCGTATTACACAAGATACAGAATTGATGTACATAAATTGTTGAGGATACTACCTGGCATATAGTAAGAAGTCAAAAAATGTTACATACCATTATTGTTATAAGATCAAAAGTCTACACGGCATAGGAAGAAAAGTGGGACTTAATGGGGAGAAGAGAAAGAAGGCACCCAGATGGAATGACAGACACAAGGGCATCTGCATCAAACATTCATTGATTTCTACTGGGTGCCGGGTGATGTGGATACAAAGATGAATGGTCCACTTTCAAGGCACTCATCTCCAGTAGAAGAAATGAACAAAGCAAAAAGTAGATTTGTTGAAGAGATATTAGTGGCTTTTCATTAGGCTTAACGTAAGTAAGGTCAGATAATAAGAGGCCATTTGACCTGGAACCTCCAGGGAGATATCCCATTGAAGACTTCCCCTCTCAACTTACAGCCAAACAGCATCTCTCCTTATTAACTTGCTGGTGGAAACAATGCACTTTGATCATAGAGTCAATTCTGAAACTGTGGCAACTCCTCATTCCCATCTCTAAATGTAGCCTATTTGTGGAGCTATAGCAGCTAACATTTTATAGCACCTACCAAATACCAGGAATTATGCTAGATTTATCTCAGTTAATATCCACAACAGTCTTTCTTGGGGAGTTACTTTTATTCCCATTTCACAGATGAGGAAGCTGAGGCTCAGAGAAGATAAGTGTCTCACGCAAGCATGTAAGTCTCTGTTTGATCTGATCTTTACCAAGCTGACCAGATTAATCTTTTGTCATATTTTCCTCCTAGTTCTTCCTCCTCCAGATCTATGTTCCAACAATTCTGAACTACTTATATACTTTAGAGCAGGGGTTCAGCAAACTATATCACACTGGCCAAATCTGGCTCACTGCCTAATTTTATTAGAGCACAGTCATGCGCGTTTTCTTACACATTGTCTGTGGCTGCTCTCATGCTATGACAGAGTAGAACAGTTGCAACAGAAAACCTATGACCCACAAAGCCTAACATCTTTACTTCCTTGCTCTTCACAGAAAATATTTGCTGACACCTGCTCTAGAGTTTTCACTCCTCCAGACTCTTGCACATGTTCTCTCTGCCAGGCGTGCTGCTTCTTTCATCAGGATGATGAGGTTTGACTTCTGACTCAAAACCCTCTGAGACTTTCTGATTTCTCAAGAAGTTAGTTGCTTCCTCTCTGGAGTTACCACTGTTCTACATATACTTCTACTTTGTAACTGTCCCATTATGTTTCAGTTGTTCATTTACATGCCAATGTGACCTAAAGGACAGCAGTCTTATTTTATGCATCGTTATATCTATCATACCACCCATTTCCTGGAATATATTAGGTTCTTATTTAATACTTATTGAAACGAATTTAAGTTCTTCCTTCCTTTCCTGCTCCCTAGCATACTGTAGTCGTATAATGAGAGTATCTCAGAAGCAGTAGTTGTGCCAGAAGGGGTCATTGGCAGCCAGAAACCAAGGTTCAGGAAACATGGTATCTCTCCTCCTGTCTTTGGATCGCTTGTTTCATCACCTGAGTGGCCTTGGGCAGGTGCCTTATCTCTCTGAGCCAGCATGCCTTCACCTGCACTTTAAAGGGGTTGGACTCCATTCTCTCCAATGTCCTTCTTGTCCTAAAAATTCTATGAGCCAGGGAGGCATCTAAGTCACAAACTCTCCTCTGTTGTTGTCAAGGGAGGTTTTATTTGCAAGAATGCCAAGAATGTGCCAGATATCCAGGTTGAGTTTCCATGATTCCATACCCAAAGCTATTTATTTTCTTTTATTTATATTAAAAAAAGAGAATTAATTGGCAAGTCATGATACCTTCCTCTTGTTTTCATGCTTATTGGATTAAACCACTACTCACTCAGAATCCACAGAGAGATACAGCCTTCAATAAACCTATGTCAAAACCAAACCAGAAAGGATGTCATTCCCATGTCCCATCATCATCCATCCCCACAGATGACATTTCACAGCTGTGATCAGCTCCAGCCTTTACTTGGAGCACATTCCCCAAACTTGTCTAGTGACAAGTCATATCAGTTATTTTTAACCTACAGATTTCTAAGCCCCACAACTGAATTCCTTGAACTTGAATCACCAGGAGTGGGGAATCTATAAATTCACTTGCCAACAGGCAAGTCTGGGAATCCTGACTTAGGAATCTGAATCCAAACCTGAACTTCTACTGGCCTCATCATCAGCTCCATTTGTCACTCAAGAAAAGTGTAATGCAATGAAAGTGCTTGAGGGCAGGGAGGCATTTTTCAAGCCATTCTGCAGCACCTTCAGATAGGTCTCATTTGCACACCTGCATATTTTTCTCAATTTTCCAGTGTAACCTTCTGTGAATAATTGCAGTTTTGCTAATTGAATCTGAGAGCACCTGTTTCTTAATCAATATTAATGCAGCTCATGGACACAGAATTTGTAATGAATCATTCTGGGGCCAGGGGAAGGATTAAATAATAAAAGCTTTCAGTGTTCATCTGCAGGGCAGAACACCGTCAGGGAGGGTGGAGGGCAGAAGCGGGCTGCTAGACAGACAGGAGCCCTGAGATGCCAAACCCTCAGCAGGGCTCTCACTCTAGCCACTACTGCCCACTAGTCTTTCCACCATTTTTGGAAAAGGGAAAACAGTGTCTGTGACCTACCTGCTCCTGGACCTCTTGCTGTTCGTTGCCCCTCCCTGGCTCTGACCACTTACTGGTTTTCAGTTTCCTTGCAACTCCAGGTCCTGCAGATCCTGCCACAAACTCTCTCTCTCTCTCTGGATGTTGCTGTGAATCAAAAGGTGCCCAGTTCAACCAACTGATGTATGACTGCAGCTTGCAGGAGGTGGGAAATTGGGATTTCATGACTCCCAGGGACCCCCCTCAACTCTTTGACCCAAGAACATGAGGCTTCAGAGCTCTTTTTCCCTCAACAATTTCATCAGAGGTCACTTTCTTCAGGAAAACTTCCCTGTATTTTCCTCCCTGTACAGCTAGAGCTAGAAGCCTCATTTCTGTGATCCTCTCCATCATACCTTCTAGCACATTCTACCCTGATTGTCTGCTTATCGATTCTCCCTCCTGAGCAGAAGCAGAAAGAGCTCACCCTTGGGCTCCCATTCCTTAGCACAAGACCTTGGGAAAATGCCAACACTTTACAACTTCAAGTTGAACAGATGATTAAGTACTGGATTACTTCCTCTGTGTAAAGGTGTTAGATGTGATTTTACAGCTATCAGGGACATTATTATGTGGTTAAGGTGTGTTTTCTGCAATCTCATCTAAACTGATGGAACAAAACCTTCTAACAAAGTGTGAAATCATGTAAGACCTCACTGTCTGTATCACCTAGACTGGCCTTGTCCTAAAAAGCTGTCTGCAAGGTACCCAAGCAATGATTCATACCCCTGAACCTGCCTACAAGCCCACAAGCCAGCCAGCCATGCCTTACTTCCAGAAAACACTGGGTCTGAAGGACTTGTAGGCTGTGCCACTTGTCCTCCTCTGATGTCTGTGGAGTCTGGGGAGAGATGCCTGTGAGCCTCGTACTGAGCTTATGCCATCATCCAGGACACACAGAGTTGATGTATCCCAGGGAGACCCAGGTAAAATCTGACACTCAATTCAGTTATTGGGAAACTTCTAAGTATGTTTACAATTTAGGAGAATGAATCTACTTTTTCAACTATAACTTTTATGAAATATAAACACATATGAATTATTTCCAAAGACAATTTAGTATTTATTCAAATGTGTTGTAAGATGTGTTGTAAGTGTAAAATACACACTGGATTGAAGAGACTTAGTATTAAAGATGCACATAAGATATCTAATTAATAATTTTTATTTTGACATGTTAAGAGATAATCCTTGAGATAAATTTGGCTAGACAATATATATGCATTTTAAAATTAATTCTTTATTAGAGTAGAGTTGATCTGCACTGTTGTGTTAGTTTCTGCTGTACAGCAAAGTGAGTTATACATATACATATATCCACTATTTTTTAGATTCTATTCCCATATAGGTCATTACAAAGTATTGAATAGAGTTCCCTGTGCTATTCAGTAGGTTCTTATTAGTTATCTATTCTATGTATAGTAGTGTGTATATGTCAATGCCAATCTCCCAATTTACCCTCCCCCCACCTTTCCACCCTTGTAACCATAAGTTTGTTTTCTACAACTGTGACTCAACTTCCATTTTATAACTAGGTTCATTTGTAACATTTCTTTATATTCTACATATAAGTGATGTCATATAATATTTGTCTTTTTCTGACTTACTTCACTCAGTATTACAATCTCTAGGTCCACCCATGTTGCTGCAAATGACATTATTTTGTTATTTTTTATGGCTGAGTAATATTCCATTGTATATATGTACCACATCTTCTTTATCCGTTCCTCCATCGATGGACACTTAGGTTGCTTCCATGTCCTAGCTCTTGTAAATAGTGCTGCAATGGACATCGGGGTACATGTATCCTTTCAAATTGTGGTTTTTTCAGGATATATGCCCAGGAATGGGATTGATGGATCATATGGTAGCTCTATTTTTGTTTTTTAAGTAACCTCCATACTGTTCTCCATAGTGGCTGTACAAATTTACATTCTCTCCAACAGTGTAGGAGGGTTCCCTTTTCTCCACATCCTCACCAGTATTTATTGTTTGTAGATTTTTTGATGATAGCCATTCTGACTGGTGTGAGGTGATATACCTCATTGTAGTTTAGATTTGCATTTCTCTAATAATTAATGATGTTGAGCATCTTTTCACATGACTCTTGGCCATCTGTATGTCTTCTTTGGAGAAATGTCTATTGAGATCTTCTGCTCATTTTTTGATTGGGTTGTTTTTTGTTTGTTTGTTTGTTTGTTTTTTTGATATAGAGCTGCATGAGCTGTTTGTGTATTTTGGAGATTAATCCCTTTTTGGTTTCTTCATTTGTAAATATTTTCTCCCATTTTGAGGGTTTTCATTTTGTTGATGGTTTCCTTTGCTGTGAATAAGCTTTTAAGTTTAATTAGGTCCCATTTGTTTATTTTTGTTTTTATTTTCATAACCCTAGGAGGTGGATCAAAAGAGATCTTTTTGCGATTTATGTCAGAGTGTTCTGCCTGTTTTCCTCTAAGAGTTTTATAATATCTGGTCTTACATTTAGACCTTTAAATCACTTGGAGTTTAGTTTTTTGAATGGTGTTAGAGAATGTTCTAATTTCATTCTTTTACATGTAGCTGTCCAGTTTTCCTAGCACTGCTTATTGAAGAGACTTTCTTTTCTCTGTTGTATATTCTTGCCTCTTTGTCATAGGTTAGGTGACCATAGGTGCGTGGGTTTGTCTCTGGACTTTCTATCCTATTCCATTGATCTATATTTCTGTTTTTGTGCCAGTAACATACGGTTTTGATTGCTGTAGCTTTGTAGTATAGTCTGAAGTCAGGGAGCCTGATTCCTCCAGCTCTGCTTTTGTTTCTCAAGATTGACTTTGCTATTCAGAGTCTTTTGTGTTTCCATACAAATTGTAAAAATTTTTGTTCTAATTCTGTGAAAAATGCCATTGGTAATTTGATAGGGATTACATTGACTCTGTAGATTGCTTTGGATACTATAGTCATTTTGACAATGCTGATCCTTCCAATCCAGGAACATGGTATATCTCTCCATCTGTTTGCATCATCTTTGATTTCTTTTATCAGTATCTTATAGTTTTCTGAGTACAGGTCTTTTACCCCGTTAGGTGGGTTTATTCCTAGGTATTTTATTCTTTTTGATGTGATGGTAAATGGGATTGTTTCCTTGGTTTCTCTTTCTGATCTTTCATTGTAGTGCATAGGAGTGCAAGAGATTTTTGTGTATTAATTTTGTATTCTACAACTTTACCAAATTCATTGATGAGCTCTGGTAGTTTTCTGGTGGCATCTTTAGGATTTTCTATGTAGAGTATCATGCCATCTGCAAACAGTGACAGTTTTCCTTCTTCTTTTCCAGTTTGGATTCCTTTTATTTCTTTTTCTTCTCTCATTGCCGTGGGTAGGACTTCCAAATCTATGTTGAATAAAAGTGAGGAGAGTGGACATCCTTGTCTTGTTCCTGATCTTGGAGGAAATGTTTTCAGTTTTTCACCATTGATAATGATGTTTGCTGTGGGTTTGTCATATATAGCCTTAAACATGTTGAGGTAGGTTCCCTCTATGCCCACTTTCTGGAGAGTTTTTATCATAAATGGGTGTTGAATTTTGTCAAAATCTTTTTCTGTATCTATTGAGATGATCATATCGTTTTTATTCTTCAGTTTGTTAATGTGGTATATCACACTGATTGATTTACGTATGTTGAAGAATACTGTATCCCTGGGATAAATCCTACTTGATCATGATGTATAATAATTTTAATATATTGTTGGATTCGGTTTGCTAGTATTTTGTTGAGGATTTCTGTGTCTTTGTTCATCAGTGATACTGACTTGTAATTTTCTTTTTTTGTGATATTTTTGTCTGCTTTTGGTATCAGGGTGATGGTGGCCTTGTAGAATGAACTTGGGTGTGTTTCCTTCCTCTGCAATATTTTGGATAGTTTGAGAAAGATAAGTGTTAACTCTCCTCTAAATGTTTGATAGAATTCACTTGTGAAGCCATCTGGTCCTGGACTTTTGTTTGTTGGAAGTTTTTAAATCACAGTTTCAATTTCAGTACTTGTGATTGGTCTGTTTACATTTTATATTTCTTCCTGGTTCAGTCTTGTAAGATTTTACTGTTCTAATAATTTGTCCATTTCTTATAGTTTGTGAATTTTATAGGTGTTATAGTTGCTTTTAGTAGTCTCTTATGATCCCTTGTATTTCTGTGGTGTCCATTGTAATTTCTCCTTTTTCATTTCTAGTTTTATTGATTTGAGTCCTCTCCCTTTTTTTCTTGATGAGTCTGTCTAAAGGTTTATCGACTTTATCTGCTCAAAGAACCAGCTTTTAGTTTCGTTGATGTTTGCTATCATTTTCTTCATCTCCATTTCATTTATTTCTCCTCTGAAATTTACGATTTATTTCCTTCTGCTAACTTTAGGTTTTGTTTGTTCTTCTTTCTCTAGTTCCTTTAGGTGTAAGGTTAGGTTGTTTATTTGAGATTTGTCTTGTTTCCTGAGATAAGATCACATTGCTGTAAACTTCCATCTTAGAACTGCTTTTGCTATGTCCCATAGGCTTTGGATCATCGTGTTTTCATTGTCATTTGTCTCTAAGTATTTTCTGATTTCCTCTTTGATTCCTTCAGTGATGCAATGGTTGTCCAGTAACAAATTGTTTAGACTCAATACGTTTGTGTTTTTTGCAGTTATTTTTCTGTAACTGATTTCTAATCTCATAGCACTGTGGTCAGAAAAAGATGCTTGATATGATTTCAATTTTCTTAAATATACTGAGACTTGATTTGTGGCCCAAGATGTTATCTATCCTGGAGAATTTTCCATGTGCACTTGAGAAAAAAGTATATTCTGCTGCTTTCAGATGGAATGTCCTATAAATATCAATTAAGTCTATCTAGTATAATGTGTCATTTAAGGCTTCTGTTTCTTTATTAATTTTCTGTCTGGATGATCTCTCCATTGGTATAATAGGGGTGTTAAGGTCACCCACTATTATTGTGTTGCTACTGATTTCCCCTTTTATGGCCATTACCATTTACCATATATTTTCGGGTGCTCTTATGTTGCGTATAAATATATTTACAATTGTTATACCTACTTCTTTGATTGATCCCTTGATCATTATGTGGTATACTTCACTGTCTCTTGTAACTGTCTTTTTTTTTTTTTTAACATCTTTACTGGAGTATAATTGCTTTACAATGGTTTGTTAGTTTCTGCTTTATAACAAAGTGAATCAGTTATATATATACATATGTTCCCATATATCTTCCCACTTGCATCTCCCTCCCTCCCACCCTCCCTATCCCACCCCTCTAGGTGGTCACAAACCACCTAGCTGATCCCCCTGTGCTATGTGGCTACTTCCCACTAGCTATTTATTTTAAGTTTGGTAGTGTATATATGTCCATGCCACTCTCTTACTTTGTCAAAGCTTACCCTTCCCCCTCTCCATATCTTCAAGTCCATGCTCTAGTAGGTCTCTGTCTTTATTCCCGTCTTACCCATAGGTTCTTCATGACCTTTTATTTTCTTAGATTCCATATATATGTGTTAGCATACGGTAGTTCTTTCTCTTTCTGACTTACTTCACTCTGTATGACAGACTCTAGGTCCATCCACCTCATTACAAATAACTCAATTTCATTTCTTTTTATGGCTGAGTAATATTCCATTGTATATACATGCCACATCTTCTTTATCCATTCATCTGTTGATGGACACTTAGGTTTCTTCCATGTCCTGGCTATTGTAAATACAGCTGCAATGAACATATTGGTACATGACTCTTTTTGAATTATGGTTTTCTCAGGGTATATGCCCAGTAATGGGATTGCTGGGTCGTATGCTACTTCTATTTGTAGTTTTCTAAGGAATCTCCATACTGTTCTCCATAGTGGCTGTATCAATTTACATTCCCACCAACAATGCAAGAGTGTTCCCTTTTCTCCACACCCTCTCCAGCATTTATTGTTTCTAGATTTTTTGATGATGGCCATTCTGACCGGTGTGAGATGATATCTCATTGTAGTTTTGATTTGCATTTCTCTAATGATTAACGATGTTGAGCATTCTTTCATGTGTTTGTTGGCAATCTGTATATCTTCTTTGGAGAAATGTCTATTTAGGTCCTCTGCCAATTTTTTGATTGGGTTGTTTGTTTATTTGTTATTGAGCTGCATGAGCTGCTTGTAAATTTTGGAGATTAATCCTTTGTCACTTGCTACATTTGCAAATGTTTTCTCCCATTCTGAGGGTTGTCTTTTGGTCTTATTTATGGTTTCCTTTGCTGTGCAAAAGCTTTGAAGTTTCATTAGGTCCCATTTGTTTATTTTTGGTTTTATTTCCATTTCTCTAGGAGGTGGGTGAAAAAGGATCTTGCTGTGATTTGTGTCATAGAGTGTTCTGCCTATGTTTTCCTCTAAGAGTTTGATAGTGTCTGGCCTTACATTTAGGTCTTTAATCCATTTTGAGTTTATTTTTGTGTATGGTGTTAGGGAGTGTTCTAATTTCATACTTTTACATGTACCTTTCCAGTTTTACCGGCACCACTTATTGAAGAGGCTGTCTTTTCTCCACTGTATATTCTTGCCTCCTTCATCGAAAATAGCATGACCAAATGTGTGTGGGTTTATCTCTGGGCTTTCTTTCGTGTTCCATTGATCTATATTTCTGTTTTTGTGCCAGTACCATACTGTCTTGATTACTGTCACTTTGTAGTATAGTATGAAGTCAGGGAGCCTGATACCTCCAGCTTCATTTTTCGTTCTCAAGATTGCTTTTGCTATTCGGGGTCTTTTGTCTTTCCACAAAAGTTGTGAAATTTTTTGTTCTAGTTCTGTGAAAAATGCCAGTGGTAGTTTGATAGGGATTGCATTGAATCTGTAGATTGCTTTGGGTAGTAGAGTCATTTTCACAATGTTGATTCTTCCAATCCAAGAACATGGTATATCTCTCCATCTGTTTGTATCATCTTTAATTTCTTTCATCAGTGTCATAATTTTCTGCATACAGGTCTTTTGTCTCCTTAGGTAGGTTTATTCCTAGATATTTTATTCTTTTTGTTGCAGTGGTAAGTGAGATTGTTTTCTTAATTTCACTTTCAGATTTTTCATCACTAACGTATAAGAATGCCAGAGATTTCTGTGCATTAATTTTGTATCCTGCTACTTTGCCAAATTCATTGATTAGGTCTAGTAGTTTTCTGGTAGCATCTTTAGGATACTCTATGAATAATATCATGTCATCTGCAAACAGTGACAGCTTTACTTCTTTTCTGATTTGGATTCCTTTTATTTCTTTTTCTTCACTGATTGCTGTGGCTAAAACTTCCGAAACTATATTGAGTAATAGTGGTGAGAGTGGGCAACCTTGTCTTGTTCCAGATCTTAGTGGAAATGCTTTCAGTTTTCACCATTGAGGATGATGTTGGCTGTGGGTTTGTCATATATGGCCTTAATTATGTTGAGGAAATTTCCCTCTATGCCTACTTTCTGCAGGGTTTTTATCATAAATGGGTGTTGAATTTTGTCGAAAGCTTTCTCGGCATCTATTTTTTTTTTGTTTGTTTGCTTGTTTGTTTTTGCTTGGTGCCTTTTATTGCCCATGCCAAAGATAAGTACTATGGAAAGCAGAGTGTTTCATATATATATGAGTGAAAGAAGTCTCATGGCCTCTTTGTTCCTTCGTTTCCTCATTTGAAAAAAAAAAAAAAAGGCTCTCAAGACATACTTTCCAAGGTTCATACTGTGCTTATACCCAGCTAACCAATAACTGCATGATTTTTTTTTAACATCTTTATTGGGCTATAATTGCTTTACAATGGTGTGTTAGTTTCTGCTTTATAACAAAGTGAATCAGTTATACATATACATATGTTCCCATATCTCTTCTCTCTTGCATCTCCCTCCCTCCCACCCTCCCTATCCCATCCCTCGAGGCGGTCACAAAGCACCGAGCTGATATCCCTGTGCTATGCGGCTGCTTCCCACTAGCTATCTACCTTACATTTGGTAGTGTATATATGTCCATGCCTCTCTCTCGCTTTGTCACAGCTCACACTTCCCCCTCCCCATATCCTAAAGTCTGTTCTCTAGTCAGTCTGTGTCTTTATTCCTGTCTTACTCCTAGGTTCTTCATGACATTTTTTTTTCTTAAATTCCATATATATGTGTTAACATACGGTATTTGTCTTTCTCCTTCTGACTTACTTCACTCTGTATGACAGACTCTAGGTTTATCCACCTCATTACAAATAGTTCAATTTCGTTTCTTTTTATGGCTGGGTAATAGTCCATTGTATATATGTGCCACATCTTCTTTATCCATTCATCCGATGATGGGCTCTTAGGTTGTTTCCATCTCCGGGCTATTGTAAATAGAGCTGCAATGAATATTTTGGCACATGACTCTTTTTGAATATTAGTTTTCTCAGGGTATATGCCCAGTAGTGGGATGGCTGGGTCATATGATAGTTCTATTTGTAGTATTTTAAGGAACCTCCATACTGTTCCCCATAGTGGCTGAACCAATTCACATTCCCACCAGCAGTGCGAGAGTGTTCCCTTTTCTCCACACACTCTCAAGCATTTATTGTTTCTAGATTTTTTGATGATGGCCATTCTGACCGGTGTGAGATGATATCTCATTGTAGTTTTGATTTGCATTTCTCTAATGATTAATGATGTTGAGCATTCTTTCATGTGTTTGTTGGCAGTCTGTATATCTTCTTTGGAGAAATGTCTATTTAGGTCTTCTGCCCATTTTTGGATTGGGTTGTTTGTTTATTTGTTATTGAGCTGCATGAGCTGCTTGTAAATTTTGGAAATTAATCCTTTGTTAATTGCTTTATTTGCAAATATTTTCTCCCATTCTGAGGGTTGTCTTTTGGTCTTGTTTATGGTTTCCTTTGCTGTGCGAAAGCTTTGAAGTTTCATTAGGTCCCATTTGTTTATTTTTGGTTTTATTTCCATTTCTCGAGGAGGTGGGTCATAAAGGATCTTGCTGTGATTTGTGTCATAGAGTGTTCTGCCTATGTTTTCCTCTAAGAGTTTGACAGTGTCTGGCCGTACATTTAGGTCTTTAATCCATTTTGAGCTTATTTTTGTGTATGGTGTTAGGGAGTGATCTAATCTCATACTTCTACGTGTACCTGTCCAGTTTTCCCAGCACCAGTTATTGAAGAGGCTGTCCTTTCTCCACTGTACATTTCTGCCTCCTTTATCAAAGATAAGGTGACCATATGTGCATGAGTTTATCTCTGGGCTTTCTGTCCTGTTCCATTGATCTATCTTTCTGTTTTTGTGCCAGTACCATACTGTCTTGATTACTGTAGCTTTGTAGTATAGTCAGAAGTCAGGGAGCCTGACTCCTCCAGCTCCATTTTTCATTCTCAAGATTGCTTTGGCTATTCGGGGTCTTTGTGTTTCCATACAAACTGTGAAATTTTTTGTTCTGGTTCTGTGAAAAATGCCAATGGTAGTTTGATAGGGATTGCATTGAATCTGTAAATTGCTTTGGGTAGTAGAGTCATTTTCACAATGTTGATTCTTCCAATCCAAGAACATGGTATATCTCTCCATCTATTTCTATCATCTTTAATTTCTTTCATCAGTATCTTATAATTTTCTGCATACAGGTCTTTTGTCTCCTTAGGTAGGTTTATTCCTAGATATTTTATTCTTTTTGTTGCAATGATAAATGGGAGTGTTTTCTTGATTTCACTTTCAGATTTTTCATTATTAGTGTATAGGAATGCCAGAGATTTCTGT
The DNA here is from genome assembly GCF_963455315.2 of Globicephala melas. NCBI lineage: Eukaryota > Metazoa > Chordata > Mammalia > Artiodactyla > Delphinidae > Globicephala > Globicephala melas. The sequence goes on from NC_083333.1 coordinate 57,676,486, forward strand.
GCATTAATTTTGTATCCTGCTACTTTACCAAGTTCATTGATTAGCTCTGGTAGTTTTCTGGTAGCATCTTTCGGATTCTCTATGTATCGTATCATGTCATCTGCAAATAATGACAGCTTTACTTCTTCTTTTCCAACTTGGATTCCTTTTATTTCCTTTTCTTCTCTGATTGCTGTGGCTAAAACTTCCAAAACTATATTGAATAATAGTGGTGAGAGTGGGCAACCTTGTCTTTTTCCTGATCTTAGTGGAAATGCTTTTAGTTTTTCACCATTGAGGATGATGCTGTCTGTGGGCTTGTCATATATGACCTTTATTATGTTGAGGAAAGTTCCCTCTATGCCTACTTTCTGCAGGGTTTTTTATCATAAATGGGTGTTGAATTTTGTCAAAAGCTTTCTCTGCATCTATTGAGATGATCATATGTTTTTTTATTCCTCCATTTGTTAATATGGTGTATCACATTGATTGATTTGCATATATTGAAAAATCCTTGCATTCCTGGAATAAACCCCACTTGATCATGGTGTATGATCTTTTTAATGTGCTGTTGGATTCTGTTTGCTAGTATTTTGTTGAGGATTTTTGCAACTATGTTCATCAGTGATATTGGCTAGTTTTTTTCTTTCTTTGTGACATCTTTGTCTGGTTTTGGTATCAGGGTGATGGTGGCCTCGTAGAATGGGTTTGGAAGTGTTCCTCCCTCTGCTATATTTTGGAAGAGTTTGAGAAGGATAGGTGTTATCCCTTCTCTAAGTGTTTGATAGAATTCGCCTGTGAAGCCATCTGGTCCTGGGCGACTGTTGTAAGATTTTTAATGACAGTTTCAATTTCAGTGCTTGTGATTGGTCTCTTCATATTTTCTATTTCTTCCTGATTCAGTCTCAGCAGGTTGTACATTTCTAAGAATTTGTCCATTTCTTCCAGGTTGTCCATTTTATTGGCATAGAGTTGCTTTTAGTAATTTCTCATGATCCTTTGTGTTTCTGCAGTGTCAGTTGTTACTTTTCCTTTTTCATTTCTAATTCTATTGATTTTTATCTTCTCCCTTTTTTTCTTGATGAGTCTGGCTAATGGTTTACCTATTTTGTTTATCTTCTCAAAGATCCAGCTTTTAGTTTTATTGATCTTTGCTATTGTTTCTTTCATTTCTTTGTCATTTATTTCTCATCTGACCTTTATGATTTCTTTCCTTCTGCTAACTTCGGGTTTTTTTTGTTCTTCTTTCTCTAATTGCTTTAGGTGCAAGGTTAGGTTGTTTATTCGAGATGTTTCCTGTTTCTTATGGTAGGACTGTATTGCTGTAAAATTCCTTCTGAGAGCTGCTTTTGCTGCATCCCATACGTTTTGGGTCATCATTTCTCCATTGTCATTTTTTTCTAGGTGTTTTTTGATTTCCCCTTTGATTTCTTCAATGATCACTTCATTATTAAGTAGTGTATTGTTTAGCCTCCATGTGTTTGTATATTTTACAGATCTTTTCCTGTAATTGATATGTAATCCCATAGCATTGTGGTCAGAAAAGATACTTGATACAATTTCAATTTTCTTAAATTTACCAAGGCTAGATTTTTGACCCCAGATATGATCTCTCCTGGAGAATGTTCCATAAGCACATGAGAAAAATGTGTATTCTGCTGTTTTTGGATGGATAATCCTATAAATATCAATGAAGTCCATCTTGTTAAATGTGTCATTTAAAGCTTGTGTTTCCTTAAGTATTTTCATTTTGGATTATCGGTCCATTGGTGAAAGTGGGATGTTAAAATCCCCTACTATGATTGTGGTACTGTCGATTTCCCCTTTATGGCTGTTAGTATTTGCCTTATGTATTGAGGTGTTCCTATGTTGGGTGCATAAATATTCACAATTGTTATATCTTCTTCTTGGATTGATGCCTTGATCATCATGTAGTGTGCTTCTTTGTCTCCTGTAATAGTCTTTATTTTAAAGTCTATTTTGTCTGATATGAGAATTGCTACTCCAGCTTTCTTCTGATTTCCATTTGCATGGAATATCTTTTTCCATCCCCTCATTTTCAGTCTTTATGTGTCCCTAGGTCTGAAGTAGGTCTCTTGTAGACAGATATATATGGGTCTTGTTTTTGTATCCATTCAGCCAGTCTGTGTCTTTTAGTGGGAGCATTTAATCCATTTACATTTAAGGTAATTATCGATATGTATGTTCCTATTCTCATTTTCTTAATTGTTTTGGGTTTGTTATTTTAGGTCTTTTCCTTCTCTTGTTTTTCTTGGCTAGAGAAGTTCCTTTAGCATTTGTTGTTAAGCTGGTTTGGTGGTGTTGAACTCTCTCAGCTTTTGCTTGTCTGTAAAGGTTTTAATTTCTCCATCAAATCTGAAGGAGATCCTTGCTGGGTAGAGTAATCTTGGTTGTAGGTTTTTCTCCTTTATCACTATAAATATGTCCTGACACTCCCTTCTGGCTTTCAGAGTTTCTGCTGAAACATCAGCTGTTAACCTTATGGGGATTCCCTTGTGTGTAATTTGTTGTTTTTCCCTTGCTGCTTTTAATATGTTTTATTTGTATTTAATTTTTGATAGTTTGATTGATATGTGTCTTGGCATGTTTCTCCTTGGATTTATCCTATGGGACTCTCTGTGCTTCCTGGACTTGATTAACTATTTCATTTCCCACATTAGGGAAGTTTTCAACTATAATCTCTTCAAATATTTTCTCAGCCCCTTTCTTTTTCTCTTCTTCTTCTGTAACCACTATAATTTGAATGTTGGTGTGTTTTATGTTGTCCCAGATGTCTCTGAGTTGTTCCTCAGTTCTTGTCATTCTTTTTTTCTTTATTCTTCTCTGCAGTAGTTATTTCTACTATTTTATCTTCCAGGTCACTTATCTGTTCTTCTGCCTCAGTTATTCTGCTATTGATCCCTTCTAGACTATTTTTAATTTCATTTATTGTGTTGTTCATCATTGCTTGTTTCCTCTTTAGTTCTTCTAGGTCCTTGTTAAATGTTTCTTTCATTTTATCTATTCTATTTCCAAGATTTTGGATCATCTTTACTATCATTATTCTGAATTACTTTTCAGGTAGACTGCCTATTTCCTCTTCATTTGTTAGGTCTGGTGTTTTTTAACCTTGCTCCTTCTCCTCTGTGTGTTTTTCTGTCTTTTCATTTTGCTTATCTTATTGTGTTTGGGGTCTCCTTTTCACAGGGTGCAGGTTCGTAGTTCCTGTTGTTTTTCATGTGTGTCCCCAGTGGCTAAGTTTTGTTCAGTGGGTTGTGTAGGTTTTCTGGGGGAGGGGACTAGTGCCTGTGTTCTGGTGGATGAGGCTGGATCTTTTCTTTCTATTGGGCAGGTCCATGTCTGGTGGTGTGTTTTTGGGTGTCTGTGGCCTTATTATGATTTTAGGCAGCCTCTCTGCTAATGGATGGGGTTATCTTCCTGTCTTGCTAGTTGTTCGGCATAGGGTGTCCAGCACTGTAGCTTGGTGGTCATTGAGTGAAGCTGGGTGTTGGTGTTGAGATGGAGATCTCTGGGAGATTTTTGCCCTTTGATGTTACGTGGAGCTGGAGGTCTCTTTTGGACCAGTGTCCTGAACCTGGCTCTCCCACCTCAGTGGCACAGCCCTGACGCCTGTCTGGAGCACCAAGAGAATGTCCTTCACATGGCTCAGAGTAAAAGGGAGAAAAAATAGAATGAAAGAAAGAAAGCAGATAAAATAAAATAAAGTATGAAAATATAAAATAAAGTTATTAAAATAAAAAATAATTATTAGAAAAAAATTTAAAAAGTAAAAAAAAAAAAAAAAAAAGGACAGACAGAACCCTAGGACAAATGGTGAAAGCAAAGCTATACAGTCAAAATCTCACACAGAAGCATACACATACACACTCACAAAGAGAGGAAAAGGGGAAAAAAATAATCTATCTTGCTCCCAATAACCACCTCCTCAATTTGGGATGATTCGTTGTCTATTCAGGTATTCCACAGATGCAGGGTACATCAAGTTGATTATGGAGCTTTAATCCGCTGTTTCTGAGGGTGCTGGGAGAAATTTCCTCTCCTCTTTGTTCACACAGCTCCTAGGGTTCAGCTTTGGATTTGGCCCTGCCTCTGCGTTTAGGTCGTCTGAGGGTGTCTGTTCTTTGCTCAGACAGGACGGAGTTAAAGAAGCCGCTGATTCGGGGGCTCTGGCTCACTCAGGCCAGGGGGAGGAAGGGATACAGATGCGGGACAAGCCTGCAGTGGCAGAGGCCCGTATGACGTTGCAGCCGCCTGAGGCTCACCGTGTTTTCTCCCAGAGAAGTTGTCCCTGGATCCCGGGACCCTGGCAGTGACGGGCTGCACAGGCTCCCGGGAGGGGAGGTGGGGATAGTGACCTGTGCTCGCACACAGGCTTCTTGGTGGCGGCAGCAGCAGCCTTAGCATCTCATGTCTGTCTCTGGTGTTCGCACTGATAGCCGCAGCTCGCGCCCGTCTCTGGAGCTCCTTTAAGCAGCACTCTTAATCCCCTCTCCTCGCGCACCAGGAAACAAAGAGGCAAGGAAACGTGTCTTGTCTCTTCGGCAGCTCCAGACCTTTTCCCGGACTCCCTCCCGGCTAGCCGTGGTGCACTAACCCCTTCAGGCTGTGTTCACGCCGCCAACCCCAGTTCTCTCCCTGGGATCTAAGCTCTGAAGCCCGAGCCTCAGCTCCCCGCCCCCGCCTGTCCCGTCTGGTGAGCAGACAAGCCTCTCGGGCTGGTGAGTGCTGGTTGGCACCGATTCTCTGTGCGGGAATCTCTCCGCTTTGCCCTCCGCAACACTGTTGCTGTTCTCTCCTCCATGGCTCTGAAGCTTCCCCTCTCTGCCACTTGCAGTCTCTGCCCGAGAAGGGGCTTCTAGCATGTGGAAACCTTTCCTCCTTCACAGCTCTCTCCCACTGGTGCAGGTCCCGTCCCTATTATTTTCTCTCTGTGTTTTTCTTTTTTCTTTTGCCCTACCCAGGTACGTGGGGAGGTTCTTGCCTTTTGAGAGGTCTGAGGTCTTCTGCCAGTGTTCACTGGGTGTTCTATAGTAGCAGTTCCACGTGTAGATGTATTTCTGATGTATCTGTGGGGAGGAAGGTGATCTCCGCATCCTATTCTTCCGCCATCTTCTCCTATCTCTGTCTTTATTTTAAAGTCTATTTTGTCTGATGTGAGTATTGCTATTCCAGCTTTCATTTGATTTTCATTTGCATGGAATATCTTTTTCCATCCCATCTCTTTCAGTCTGTATGTGACCCTAGGTCTGAAGTTGGTCTTTTCTAGACAGCATATATATCAATCTTGTTTGTGTCCATTCAGTCAGTCTATGTCTTTTGGTTGGAGCACTTAATCCATTTACATTTAAGATAATTATCAATATGTATTTTCCTATTGTCATTTTCCTAATTGTTTTTGGTTTGTTTTTGTAGGTCTTTTTTCTTTCCTTCCTCTTTTGTTTTCTTCTCTTGTGGTTTGATGACCATCTTTAGTGTTGTGTTTGGCTTGCTTCTTTTGTGTGTGTGTATCTGTTGTAATTTTTGGGTTTGCTGTTCCCATGTGGTTTTCACTTAGCTGTCTATATATATACAAGGTTGTTTTAAGTTGCTGGTCTCTTTTCTGCCTAGAGAAGTTCCTTTATCATTTGTTGTAAAGCTGGTTTGGTGTTACTGAATTCTCTTAGCTTTTGCTTGATGGTAAAGCTTTTGATTTCTCTTTCAAACTGAATGAGAGCCTTGCTGGTTAGACTATTCTTGGTTGTAAGTTCTTCACTTTAAATGTATCGTGCCACTCCCTTCTGGCCTGCAGTGTTTATTTATGAGGATTCACTTGTATGTTATTTGTTGCTTTTCCCTTGTTGGTTTTAGTATTTTTTATTTGCCATTAATTTTTGTCAGTTTGATCAATATGTGTCTCAGTGTGTTCCTCCTTGTGTTCATCCTGGATGGGATTTTCTGCACTTCCTGGACTTGAGTGAATGTTTCCTTTCTCATGTTAGGGAATTTTTCAGCTATAATCTCTTTAAATATTTTCTCAGGCACTTTCTCCTTCTCTTCTCCTTCTGGGACCCATATAATGCGAATGTTAATGTGTTTTATATTGTTCCATATGTCTCTGTGTCTGTCTTCATTTCTTTTCATTGTTTTTTTCTTTATTCTGTTCTCTGGCAGTGATTTCCACCACTCTGTCATCCAACTCACTTATTCGTTCTTCTGCCTCAGTTATTCCGCTATTGATTCCCTCTAGTGTATTTTTCATTTCAGTTATTGTATTGTTCATCTCCATTTATTTTTTCTTTAAGCTTTCTAGCTCCTTCTTAAACATTTCTTGTATCTTCACGATCTGTGCCTCCACTCTTTTTCTGAGATTTTGTATCATCTTTACTATCATTACTCTGAATTCTTTTTCAGGTAGATTGCCTATCTCCTCTTCATTTAGTTATTCACATGGGTTTTTTTTTTTTATCTTTTTCCTTCATTTGCAACATATTTCTCTGTCGACTCATTTTGTCTAACTTTCTGTGTTTGTGGTCTCATTTCCACAGGCTGCAGGGTCATAGTTCCTCTTGCTTCTCGTGTGTATTCCCTGGGGGGTGAGGTTGGTCCAGGGGCTTATGTAGGCTTCCTGGTGGGAGGGCCTGGTACCTGCCCCCTCTTGGGTGGAGGTGGTTCTTGTCCCTTTGATGGGCAGGGCCATGTCAATGGGTGTGTTTTGAGGTGGCTGTGAGCTCAGTACAACTTTAGGCAGCCTGTCTTCTGATGGGTGAAGCTGTGTTCCTATCTTGGTGGTTGCTTAGCCTGAGGCTTTCCAGCTCTGGAGGCTGTAGGTTATTAGGTGGGGCTGGGTCTTGGTGCCTAAATCTGGACCTCTGGGAAAGCTCACTCTAATCAATATTCCCTGGGGCTTCTGCTATCAGTGTCCTTGCCCCCACAATGAGTGACAGTCAACCTTTACCTCCCCAGGAGAACCCCTAAGATCCCTAGGTAAGTGTAGCCCTGGTTCCTATGGTGGTACTGCTTTGTGTTGGGTCCCAGTACATGTGAGAACTTGTGTGCACCCTCCAAGAGTGGAGGCTCTGTTTCCTCCAGCCCTGCGGAGCTCCTGTACTCAAGCCTTGCTGGTCTTCAAGGCTAAATGCTCTGGGGGTTATTCCCCCCAATGCCAAACCCTCAGACTGTCTTGGAGGGCTATATTTATGTGGAGACATTCCTGTGTATACAGCATGGGTTTAATATTTTTTGGGGGGAGGACTGTTTTAGTATAGATGTCTGCCATCTCTTTCTTCAGTGCATGCTGTCCGTTATCCCCTTAATAGGAGGTGTGACTGTTGTGGGGACAAGAGCCTTCACTGGATATTGAGCAGGACCTCCCCATCAGTCAGTGGTTGTCACTGTCCTGTCAGGGGTGGGGTCTGCTTCCTAGTTGTTGGAGTAGAGGCCCCCAGATCTGTTTCATAGCTGTGTTTCTGATCTGTGGTGTGAGGTAGGTGGGATTGGAGCACTCCCACTGGGAGGGAAGCCACTGAATATTCCTCCTCTAGAGATGTTCACCTGTGGGTGTGTTGTGTTGTGTCACCTTTCACCCCTTGTGCAGGCTCTCAGATTATACTGTTGTTGGCACTGCTCTTAACCCCACCTTAACTATGGGTATGCCAGCAATTGGCCCTGGTGACCCTCAGGCATTGTTTTTACCAGGCTACCAGTGTATATCCACTGAAGTCAGGTCCCAGGATTGCAGTAATCAGGAATCTGGGCCTGCTGTGGGTGTTATGGAGGCACTTCAACTCTATCCTGGCCTAACTCCCATGTGTATGTGCCCACAAAGTCTACAACTGCTAAAGCTAGACCCATCTTGGCTACAGGAGCATTCATTTTCTGTTCATATCTTCTGTAGGCACGGAGTTAACAAGGCTGGTCACAGGGATGTAAATTCATGACTTGCACAGCTGCAAGGAGTGATTTCAGCTTTTCTTCCTTAGTTGCATGTTCCCTGGGGATCAGCTGTGGTTTCAGCCCCACCTCTGTGTGTGGGCCACCCACAGGGGTTTGCCCCTGTGGTTGCTCTGGAGCACATGAGTCCACCCCAGCAAGGAAGGGGTATGGAGGCAGCACAGTGGCTGAGGTTGCAAGAGCCCAAACAGCGACAGGTGCACGGGAGAGCCAGTGGTCATGTGCGTGAGCCAGCCCGCCCCAACAGTGATAAGGTGTGTGGGGAAGGTGGCAGCTGTGGTGCAAGAGAGCCGGCCCTGATGGGGGCCCTTCCTAGTGTCTGGGGAGGCAGGGGCTGGCACATGGGGAGAGAGGGTGCAATAGAAGCTCCACACCCCACACAGCACTTTGCTTCTATGGCAGGCCGGGTTTCCTCCACAGGCATTCCTAGTTGCAGATTTCCTCACTCCCATCCCCTCAGCTGTCTCCTCACAGCCAACAGCAGTCCTCTCCCCACATTCCAGTCCCCAGCCCCCATCCGCACCAGCGGACACACGTCTCATGCTGGGGCATGCAGGGCTGTGACATGGACCATATATCTGTGTAGGTCTCACTCTGTCCTGCCTGCCACAGATGGGTTGCTGCATTCTCTTTTGATAGCCACTGAAGCTTCCTTTTTGTTCCAACTGATCTCTCTGCTGGTGAGGGGGCCTCCCCAGATGCAGGAACCTCTCCACTCTTTCAGCTCCCCACCACCAAATGGTGCCGTTCCCATCCCGCTTCCTCTCCTCTTCTTCTTCCCGTCTTTTTTCTTTCATCCTACCCAGTTAATCAGGGATCTTTCTTGTCCTTTTAGGTATCCAAGGTCCTCTGCTAGTGTTCAGCCAGTTCTCTGTGAGAATTTTTCCATTTGTAGATGTATTCTTGATGCATTTGTGGGGAGAGATGAGCTCCACATCCTCATACTCCTCCACCATCTTCGACAATATATATTCTTAAAACTAATTTTACTTGTTTTATTTTGCTTTTCTTAATGCAACTACTATAAAATCTTATATTACATATTTGGCCCTCATTTAATTTCTAACAGACAGTGCTGCTCTAAGGCATGTGTCCTGGCAAGATCAAGTTCCAGATACCAATAGTAGCTCGATTACTCACATTTGGTAACCTCCTTCCCTTCCCTGTCTCATATCTCTTTCCTATACTGGTCTTTCCAAACAAATACTTGCCAGTCAAATTACTGTACTGGAATCTCAGAGTTTGCTTTGGGAGCAGCCCAAACTAATATAACTAGACCATCTCCATTGCAACAAGATGCATCCCTATTTCTAGTCTCATATTTAGACTATTGCAGTGTCCTCCTAACTGGGCTTCTGGCTTTTGTTCTTGCTCTGCTCTAATTCACTTTTTCCATAACAGCTATTGTGATCTTAGTGAAACTGACATTTCAACATAGTCACTCTTGCTTTAAAACCTTCCAGTGCCTTCCTGTTGATCTTAGGAAAAAAAAACTATAATATCCTAAATTTGACACAAGATCCTACATGATTGGCCTACCTTATTAGCTCCATCTTGTCATGTGCCCCAGTTCCCTTCCATTTTTCTGTTTCAGCCACACCTGTCTCCTTTCAGGTTCCCAGGTACCTTGTGCTAGTATCATTTTTCATCCTTCCTCACAGAAATACTTTGGTCAGTCTCCTGCTTGTCCCTCAGAGTGCAGTTTATGTGCCAGGGCTCAGAGAAGACAACCTTCAATTTCCAGACAAGACCATGTCAGGACCCCCATTATACATTCTCCAAGTCTCATGTGCTTCTTTCCTGAGTCCTTATTACAGTGTAATTGTGGGTTTAACTGTTGAATGCCTTTCTCTAACATTAAAATATATGCTTAATGAAGACTCTTCATTTTAAAACCTATGCCCTGACACATAGCAGACACCCACTAAATATGTGTGGAATATATAAGAAAACATTCTCACTATTTAATCTTAGATTTGATTTTTCTTATCTGTGTTGGAGTGGACTAAAAAAATAACATTTCCAATACACTCTCCCCTTGCATCCATCTTGGTTTAAATTAAGAGATAAACTCAGGATTCAGATAGCTGGAGTCTAAAATATCAGCTTTATTAATGATGTAAAACATGTTGGAGGATGCGGCTAAGGTGTGCTACAAAGTGAATTTGAGAACACTGCCCACCCCATTGCCCATAGGCCTGACCTCAGTAGGGACAAGTCTAGATGACAGAAGTCTCAGCATGACCAAGAGAACCAGCTAGTGTACCCTCTCTGTGGGTGGGTTGCTCTGAGCAGAGTATAAGGCACTGAGCTTCACAGGCTCACTTTCCTCTCTCAAACTCACCAATCAGAGAAGTCAGCCCTATCTTTCTTGGGGAAGAGTGAGACGATGACAGAGGGAACGGAAGTGTTATTCTGGGAAGAGTCCCTCCTCGTGAATTGAGAGGAGTGGGGAACTAGTTTCCCCCCACCCCAAGACCTGGGAATCTGCTTACACATATTAAGAGAATGAGAATAAACACCACTGTTAGGAGGGTCAAGTGAATAGAGGTACGTGTAAGTGCTTTGAGAGTGCTATGAAAATATAAGCTGTTATTAAGAAACTTTACACACACCTAGGCTAGCTGGCATCCTGCTTCCTTTCCTCACCTTTCTTTAAAAAATTAAATAAATAAAATTGTTTATTTTCTGAGAAACCAGGACTCTGGCCTATGGCCTTGAGCCTAGAAGGTGGCCTTGAATGAAGCAAGCTTTCCACCCACCCCTCCCACCAACCCAGAATTATATGGCCACCCCACAAAACGAAGTAATAGCCAACAGATTGATTTGAAGGCTGGGGGAAAAAACTCCAATTAAAAATGTGCTAAAGTCCTTTGAAAATTCAGAAGTAACAGCTAAGGATCTAGTCTATTGCTTATATTCTGACAGTTTGACAGCTTCACTGGGAAGCAGCCACATAGCACAAGGAGACCAGCTCGGTGCCTTGTGACCACCTACAGGCGTGGGATAGGGAGGGTGGGAGGGAGGGAGACGCAAGAGGGAGGGGATATGGGGATATATGTATATGTATAGCTGATTCACTTTGTTATAAAAACAGAAATTAACACACCATTGTAAGGCAATTATACTCTAATAAAGATGTTAAAAAAAAAAAGTAACTTTGAAACTTGCACAAATTGTGCCTTTTATATTTTAAGTCACACAGGCATGACAACATGATTATTCATGACTCTGGAGAATGTTCTTGACAACAAGAAGACATTAATATCCCCAGCCCTGTACCAAATTAATAAGAAGCCCCAAGAATCAGAGAGAACAAACAAGCAGAGCCCCTTCTCCATAGAAGAAGAGAAGGTCTGTGCTTTGAAATGTGCTGGGGCCTGGGGTTTCACCTGTTAAAAGACAGGTTTTTTTTCTCTGGCTTGTAGCTGATCAATATGCTCAGGCAAAAGCTGCTGAGGGACCCATCTCTCCATGGGCAACTGAGAGGACTTTGATTTGCTTTATGGTGCAAGTAGCAATTGGGCCTCTGAGAGTTCTTAAATGAGGAAGAAAAGGTATCCAAGATGCTAGAAATATACCGATGGGAAACCCAGCAGAAGAAAATGGAGGTACAACCTTAAAATGATAGCTGCAATTCAAAGAGAGTGTATTATGTGTTCAACACTGTGCCGAAGCAGGTGACATGGTATCCTAAGGGAGGTATGACCATCGTCATTTTGTAGAGGCAGAAACAGAGGCCTGGGAAGGTTGTAAAATATTCCCACAGTCACTGACTGTAAGAGACAGAAACTGTTTTGTACCCTAGCAATCTGGCTCCAAAGACCCAGCGAGCTCCTTCCTTATGCATCACTCTGCAGACATCTAGTGACTTCTCCAGCAGGCCATGAGGATGTCATCTCTCTAAATGTCTGCTTCATCCTTCTCTCTGCTTCTCACGCAGAAAATGACTAGCCTACAGTTCCTGAGTTTACATCCCCTTTATCTAAGAGACCAGCCCTGACTAAATCTCCTAGTCCTTGTCCCAAATTATTGAGAAAAGAATCCAAAAGTCCAGCTTCAGTAAGAGATCCAGATTTAATCAAATCACCTATGCTCAAGGGTGGCAACTTGAAGCTTAAATGTGGCTTCCAGAGGCTCTACATGCTGAGAACTTTCTCAGGTGTTCTTGCTTTACTGCCGCCTCCCCTGTCTTGCACATCGTGGAATCTCTCCCCTCCCCCAGGTTTTTCAGCGGGTACTTACTATGTACAAGGCCATATGTTAAGCACTGTGCAACTACAGCACTGACCCTGCCTTCAAGGAACTTACAGCCTGATTGCAGAGATCACTCGGGTGTACCGATAACACAATGATGCTGTGTGTGAGTGTGGTGTGTACAAGTGTGTGTGTGCTACATGCTCTAAGAGTTCAGAGAGGGGAGAAATCACAAGCTGCTCTCCCATGATGCTCCCCAGATTATGATGCTATTGTTGGGGAGACAGAAAAAGCATGGGCTTTGGAGTAAAACCTCTGTGTTGAAATTCCGTTCCATTCTGTGCCAAGTTGTTTAACTTCTTTGAGTCCCAATGTCCTCATTCGTAAAATAGGGATAATAACATTTATCTCACATGACAATTATTAGAACTAAATTGCATGATTGTGTTAGCAGGTTCAGTAAGAAGAAATTACTTCTCTTGCCTCTTTTCCCCTCACCTCCTCCTCCCTGGTCCCATGACAATTATAGCCCTTGCTTCATTCTAACCTGCTTACCTATGTATGTATCTGCCTCTCCATCTTTCCCATTTGTGAATTTCTCAAAGGCTTAGTCCATATTTTAGCCCCCCTTGTGGCTTTAATTACTGAAACATAAACTGTTAGAGCTGTGTATCAAAAACAATAAAGTTTGGGAAACCTTACTTTATATCACTTTTTTACCCCGTATCACTTAACATTTTCATTTAATAAGCAAGTGCTTATGCTCATTTGCAGATTTATTTATAATTGTTTTCTATTTGTCATGTGGGAATCATAGTAGTAGAAGTAAGAGTAATACTGGTAACTAACCATTAGCAGTAACTAATACTAGTACCTAATGATTATTAAGTAATTACTATATCAGGCACTCTTCTAAGTATTTTTACATGTATTACCTTACTTAATCTTCATGACAAACCAAAAGCTACTGCTCTTCTCCCCATTTTACAGGTGAACAAAGTGAGGCACAGTAGTTAAGTAGTGTACGAGAATGAAAAAGAGGAAAAAAAGTAAGAGTGATAGAACTGTAGTAGCAATGCAGAGCACTCTGTGTTGCATCACATGAAATGGTACCAAACCCTGATTCTGCAAGCAGTGTGACCATAGATGAGCTGCTTAAACTCTGTGAGAGGCTTGGTCCTCATTTGTGAGATGGGCTGCCTGCTCCCACTTCAGAGCTTTCTGTCTGGCAACCCTAGGGTGCTCTGTAAATGATAAGGAGCCATAGTGATGTTAGCCAGCCATTATTGGTCAAGTCTCACCTTACTGGTTTCCTCCCCTGTTTCTCCCTCCACCACCCCAGGACATAGGAAAACATTGGACACAGTGCATGCTCAGTCAGGGCTAACTGAATGAACCAGCAAAGGGCCAGAGCCAGCTGATTCTCACTATCTTGAATGTAGGAAGAATAAGTGACAGGGCTGAGACATGGTGAGACAACTGCCCATGACAAAAGCGGAAAAGTTGGAACTTCAAAGAATTCCAAGGGTATGACTATTGAGTGTCATGAAAAGTCAGAGGGTCCCCAAATTCACTGTAGCCATTATAGAGAATAGGCACTGCCAAGTAAGGCCTGGGGAAGCGCCCTTGTCTTACTTCTGGGAAATGATATGATAGGGGAAAGGCTTTGCATCTGGACAAGGCTGGGTTGGTGACTTAGTTTTGTTACCTTCTAGCTGTGTGATCTTGGAGAGGTCAATGATCCTCTCCAAGCCTCAGTTTTCATATCTATAAAGTAATGATAACATTAGTACAAGCTCATAGGATTGCTGTGATGAGTCAGCAGGATATTGTATTCAGTGCAAAGCCTGGCACACAGGAAGCATTCAATACAGTTTAGCAAGTATTAGTATTAACACTTTTATTAGTATTTGCATTAGATTAGCATAAGTATTAGTATTAATGTTCATAGATTTTATGACCCTCGAAGCTCTTGGGGGGCTTTGTATCTTATCTGTTTTGTTGTTTTAGCATTCTTTGTCCCTCCATAGTATAGGAAAGAACTTAGGATGTTATAGCCACACTTGGTAACTGGCTGCTCACCACAGGTAACTATGATTGAAAAAACATGGAAGTAATGCCTTCAGAGCTTTTTATTTATGGGGAGAAAAATGCAGTTTTACAATGTGCAGCTACTGCACTTTACTATGCATTAAAAATAGACAGGTCCTCCCAAACCTCAATCCTTTAAGAGAACAGTAGCAATAGAGCTTTAGATTTGGGAGGAAGTCTCCAAGATCCCCTGTCTCGCCCTCCTGTACAAGATCCTTCAGTAATTGACCTTGAAAATATAGCAATGTATCAACTCATGGCATCAAACTAACATAGAATAGATCTGCTACTTAAGCACAAATGGACCCTCATGTTTTACTTATTGCTTCACATTACTACTTGATTGTTGCCTGAGGGGAAATTGTGGCTGCCACAACTGGACCATGTTGTCTTCTCTTGTATCTCCACTTTGCCTGGTCTGGGGAGGAGCAATCAATTATTTTTGGTCAACTATCTTAGGATGCACTAGTGAGTGCCCAGGAAATGGAGTTTAACTTATTAGCTGTAAGTCAAATACTCTTGCTCTCTGGTCTGATTAAAACAGATGAAAGATTAAATGTGCATCCTTGATGACTCAGGATTCATTTGAGCCTGCACCCATCCCTCTTTCACATGTAGCTGTTATCCACCAATTCTGCTATATCCAGATCAGACTTTATCTCCTTCAGGGAAACCTTTGGACACATACACACAGACTGGGTTACAGGCACTCTTTCATATACAGAAGGTCCCCGACTTACGATGGTTCAACTTATGATTTTTCAACTTTATGATGGTGCAAGAGAGATGTGCATTCAGAAGAAACCATACTTTGAGTTTTGCTTTTTTCCAGGCTAGTGATATGAGGGACGACACCCTCTCGTGATGATGGGCAGGGGAGCAGCCACAGCTCCCGGCCAGCCACGAGGTCACCAGGGCAAACACCCTATCCGCTGACAACCATTGTGTACCCAGACAACCATTCTCTTTCTCACTTTCAGTACAGTATTCAATAAATTACATGAGATATTCAACACTTTATTATAAAACAGGCTTTTTCTTAGCTGATTTTGCCCAAATGTAGGCTAATTTAAGTGTTCAGAGCATGTTTAAGGTAGGCTGGACTAAGCTATGATATTTAGTAGGTTAGGTATATTAGATGGATTTCATGCTTTGCAAACCTCTATCATGGAACTTAACAACTTGTACGTTAGTTATAGTAGGTATATTAGATGGATTTCAACTTTAGTAGGTTAGGTATATTAGATGGATTTCATCCTTTGCAAACCTCTGTCATGGAACTTAACAACTTGTACGTACAGTAATTATAGATTTGCTGCTCAGTCCTCACCAGCCTACAGAGACTCACTTTCAACTTCACATTTCCAGTGCTAGCACACTGCTTCACATATTATAGTTCCTTAAGAAATGTTGGATGAAGGATGCAATTTGACTAATGGTGGCAAAGCTCTGCCTTCAGCTCTCTCATCCCACTAGCCTGCCATGGAGCCTGGGATATTATCTCAAAGAAAGCCATCCACACATTTAAAAAGACTATGAACAAGCTAAACATTAGTCATCCAAATATTATTTTCTCATTGAGTTGCCTTAACAAGTGGCAAGAACAGATGGCATTCAAGACATGTTATCACAAAAATATGAACATCTTATTTGTTTTTTAAATATATTTTAAAAGAACCTGCACATAACTGCAGACTATTTAGAGAGCAGCCATGGGAAAACTGGTATGGGGAGAAACACTGGGCTTTGGCTTTTTCCTGTTCAGTCTTGCCCTGTCATCAGTTTTCCTCTATGGCCCTTTCCTTTCTGTAAATGTGATGAACTCTCAAATTTGAGTTCTGAGACAAGTTTGATTTTATTTTGCTCTAAGACAAAAAGAAGCACAGATTACACACCCACTATGTGCCATGTAATAGCTACAATGTAGATCCACAGGGATCCTTTCCACATTCTTTTAAGTATTAATGAAATTTTACTCTAAAGTTAAGGCAGCAGCAATGAAGAGAAGGTCACTATGATCAGTTTGGATTTGATATAGTGCCAGCAAGTGAAATTTAGAATCAGGGACCCTGACCTCATAAATGTCCCTACCCGTGTAAGTACACAACATCCTCCTTACAGAAAAGTCCCGGCCAGCAATTTTCAATAGAAAGCTAAGCACTAAGATCAATAGAGCAATATTTTATGAAATTCAATTCATCAGAAGATTTGACGCTTTAAAGATGATAGAATGTCTTATTTATTGGCAATCATGGAAACTTCAGGAATGTTTGGTGCAGTGAATACTAAAGCCCAAAGGTGATTTGAAATTTCCTGTCCTTGAAAGAAGACAATGATGGAGAGTTGCTTTTGAAAGCTGAATCTCAATCCCAAAACCTCGTAGCCATGGTACAAGTGAGCCAAGATTCCAAATCAAAATGAAAGTGTCATTTGCAACAAGTTTTAAGAACTGCTTTTACCAAAAGCAAAATCAAAAACAAACAAACAAAAAACTAGCATATCTTTACAACTGGGTACAGCATACAAAATATTAGCCTTTAAACTTTATCCCTATGCCAACCTTCATCCAAATGAAATTGAAACAAATAGGTGAGAACTGCCAATAACTAAATGCAGTGCGGTATCCTGGATTGGATCCTGGAACAGAAAAATGACACAAGTGGAAAATCTGATGGAATCCAAATAATGTGTATAGTTTAGTTAGTAGTGATGTGCCAATGTTAATTTCTTAGTTGTGACAAATCACTGAGGAAGAGACATGAAATACGAAAAAGAATGTGAGACATGGAATCCATCCAAAGGCATGAATATGGAGCTCCCCTCTCCTGTTATTAGCTGTCCCTGTAGTTAAGTTCTTAACCAGCCTGAGCCTCAGTTTTCTCATCTCTAAAAACAGTCATAATTAAACCCTCTTCATGTAATTATTATAACGATTAAATGACAAAACATACAAAATGAACTTGTAGATAGTAAATATTCAGTGCACATCAGTTGAATTTAGTCAAAGACCAAGACAAGGTAAGTGTCAAAAGCCAAAGAAGAGATTTTTTTTTAAATAGTGGGAAATCTTTGTCAAAGGCACCTCCCGCAACTTCTGGACAACCAGGAAAGCCTCATTTCAAGGACAGGAAAAGTTGACAGGCATTGCCAGTGTTGCCCATCAGGGACCTCTGGCAAGAATCTGCATAAGGTTGAATTTGGCACAATCCATTTCTCACCTTAAGTAAACACCCCAATTAATGTATTCATATTTCAGTCCTCTGACTCATGGAAAAATCCTTTTTTCACCAATTTATTTCCAAGTTATTTGAATTAACAGCAACCTTACTTTTCTAGTAAGTTCCTCTATAGATAAGAATTGCTTCAAGGGAAAGAATCCTGATTCCATTTGTAACTTATTTTTTTCTTATCTCTGGTTTTGGAGAAATAAATAGAAAATAAGCAAACTGACATTTATTTATCATCCCATCTCCTCTGAAATAGATTTCCAAGCAAATTAAATGTCAGTTAAGGAAAGTATAGCTGAGAGAAGCTGAGCAACCTGCCCAACACCACCCAGCTAAGAGCAGAGGAGTCAGAACTTGAACTTGACTCTAAGAGCTGTTCTCTCTCCTGTATGTCACCCAACCACTCCACTGCAGTCAAGCTGAAGAATACTAGTGGAACTGATCTTTCCTGCCTGGTTTTTCCATCCAAAGCAGGGCTTCCCACCATGGTTGGGTAGCATGTCAGAGGGTCATCCAGTCCTGCATAGAGACTTGTGAAATTAATTCCATCTATTTCTATATTTAAAACAAATAGGTACCTTTTTGCTCTTGGATGCAGATTATAGAATCAAGCAAGCCTGACTATGGAGTCCTTGCTCTTACAGGAGCTATTCAAGGTAGAGCCTCTTAAAGAGACACCCATTGGGCTGGGTTGCCCTTAGCCCCATCATCACAAAGTGCCTAGTTCTTCCTACACTACATGGACAACCCCAAATCAGCATGAGTTCCCAGCACCATTTTTTGCTTGCAAGCCTTGGTCCTGTACCCTTTTGCTGCCCAGCACTCCTGTTTTTTGACAGAATCCTGTTTACCTTACCTAAAGGATCCCCTGCCTTTTCAGTCTGGATTTCACACTTGGTACTACCTACCTCGTATTAACTTCAGCTTCTTCTTTCAGGTGTGATCTCAGGGCTCTCAGACTATATACTCCTGACTTTCCCAGGTAACCATTTGTCTGCCCGGCCTGAGTCACCTCAGCCCTCCAAAGCCTTTCCCAGAGCCCTCCCAGGTTCCTGACTTTCCTGCTGGATTGCCTGAGCCCAAAACATACACAAACACACACACACACACACACACACATACACACACACACACATGCACACACACACACACACACACACACACACACACAGCTGCCTGAATTGCAAGCACTCATTAGCATTAAATGTCAAGGTTTTGGAATAACCAGCCTTCTTGTTAAAAGTAAATCAGAGATTGCTGCATTAATGCAGTAATGGAAATGTAATGAAGGAATTTATTGTCCGTGAAAGACACTGTCTGCCACACAAACCCCATGGGGTATCTCCAGACAGTAAGTACAGCTCCAGGCCTCTAATTCCTCTGGCCCATAATTATCTCAGGAGTACCATGACCCTGCAGTTCTCCCTATTAAAAGTATATTTCCTTACAAAATGAACTGTGCTTTATTGAATTGCATCATTTTGATCACTGGAAATTGACATATGGGCTAATAAGCCAGGAAGTTGGGTACTTAATTTATGAGGTTTCATCAGATCCTGTCCCAGACCACTCATTGAGGAAGCTAAACAGCCCACGATGAACTGGAAGAAAGTTACTCTGGCAGAGTTGCATTATATATCTCTCATTACAGAGATAATGAACAGAAAACTTTACTGGTGCAGATATTGCTTCCCACCCCTTGCTCCTCCCTCCCATCTCAAAATGATTTTGCTTTATTGCAACCCAAAACCATTTGATGGGCACAGTCTTATTCTGCTCATTAGCACCATTTTTCGTTTAAAATCCATCAACTGCTGAGATGAAAAGGCAATTTGAGTCTTTGCCTTTATCTTTAATATTTAAAACTGTTCACACAGCCTTTTAAAAATCAAATATTGATGCTGCTACCTGTTGTTCTTCAAAGTGGAGCAATTATACTGCAGGCCCTTCACGGCAAGCCTGTCTTTATTAGAAATGAGAATGGAGATGTTAAGGAGGCATTCATTTCTTTCCCTCTTCATGGCCTCCCCCATCTACCCTGGATGGAAAGCTGGGAAGAGTGTTTGGCTCTTATTAAAGCAAAGTGCTGAGGCAGCCTCCCGAAAACACCTAGTGGGCAGGCTGACAAGGGATATGGAGATGGAAGAAGCATCCTCAAAGTAGATTCTGCAGAATGGTGCGGCACCCTTGGAACTGTACAGCCTGCTAGGCTCTCAGCCAGTTTGCCCACAAGAGGCCTACTTACTTCAACCTCTGCAACGTAGATTTCTGAAGAACAGAGGTTCATAATGGTTCCACACTGCCCTCTAGTGACTGTTCCCAGAAGCTATGAGCATCATGCAGTCCTTATCTGCATTCAGCAGTATCTAACCCAGGACGTGCCCTGTGCCAAGGATGAGGGATATTGAGGTGAATAAGATATGCAGCCTGTCCTAAAATTCCTCATAGTCATTGGAGGGGAAAATGTATAGGTGACAGCATCATCACCATGCACGTAAAGTCTCAAAAGATTTTGAGGAGGTCATCTGGAAGGATGAGAAGTGTCTTTCTAAACAGAAGAAAAGGAGACATAGCTCAGGGCCTGACTGTGTAGGGGTTGCTGTGCCACTACAAAGTTGTATGAGCAAGTAGGAGACAATTGTAAGAGTTTAGTTGAGAGTGTATCAACAATTTTAAAGATGCACATTTTCTTTTCATGTTTTAACATCTCTTTGGAATGCCTTCTATAATGATGGTGTTTATCATTTTATAAATATGATGGGACATAAAATCATGGTGCATTTTACAAATCTATGACATCTGAGATTTGACGAAACACAGTAAAATAAGAGCTTAAATTAGGCAGTGGCTGGGAGTGGAAAGGACAGCATAAAGTAAAGGGACAGAACAAGAGGTAGTGTGCAGACAGAGAGAAGGGGACAGATTATAGAGGCTTTGGGGAGGTGGGTTTTTTTTTTTAATTGTTGAATGATTGTATGTCAGATACAAAGACGAGGAGAGTTCCTCTGTGGAGTGTGGGTGAGGGGGGAGGGGTGTGTGTGGCAACAATTGGAAGAAACTAGTAAAAACAGGTTTGACTATGAGTATTTCAGGTTCTTTGACTATAAAAGAGATAGGGAGTTGCATAACAGAAAGGTGCTCTGAGATCACTTCATTACATAGAAATATGCACGGGTTTTCAACGGAGTAGGATGATGGAAGCAGCACAGGGAGGGCATGTGGGAAAGAACTGGATGATACTTCTTTTTGGCCGTCTGGGTTTGAGATGGTCTTCTGCCTATAGGGAACAGGAGCACAGCATTGCACAGCATTTAATTTGCTCTAATTCATCTGGCGAATATGCTTTCCTGAATACGCTTTCCTGATATCAACTGTACAAATCACTTTTGAGCCATTTACTATTTTTGTCATGGATGAAATTGAAAAATACCATTTGCTTCCCCCATCCTGAATACCCAGAGAGCTGATTTTAGGATCCGCAACAAAGAATCTCCACCCCCACGGCACACACACCACACTGCCTTCCTTCGTAGGCATTTGACTATAGTAAGGACCCAAATTGGCTCATGTAACTGTCACTTCGGAGCCATGAAATAGAATAACAGTTGCATAAAACTGAGCCATGTATTTCTGAGATATTGGTTATTGCAGTATTTATCTTCTCATCCCTAAAGTGAGATTCGAGCTGGTGCTGTCAGCTACTTAACCATTTCTTTTGGGCTTTTATTGGTTGTTGGATTTTAGATTTTATTCCTACTAGTCAAAGACTGGGGAAGAGGGAGAAGAGAGTTGACAGGGGTGGTGATGGTGGTGGTAGAGGTGATAGGCATTACAGAGGAGAGTGAGAGCTAAGCTCTCTGTGATACAGAAATGTTGCAAATCAACAGAATCAGCATAGTAGGACAGAGCATGCCAGCAGGAAATTATTTTTTTAAGAAAAGTGTGCTTTTCTAACATAATTTCGCATTATAGTGAAAAAAGTGGGACAGACATGCATTCAAATCCTCCCTCCTTTGCTTGCTGGCTGTGCAACCTTGACAAATCCCTGAACCTCTCAGAGCCCGGTTTTCCTTATCTGTAGCACAGAGAACCTCACAGATTTTGCTAACAAGTAAAGGAGATGATCTGTGTAAAGCACTAGCAGGGAGTCTGTCACACCTTGGTCACAGATACTCTGTGTCACCCCCACCCTCGCTCCTGTCTCAATCACTCCAGGAACACTGACTAGTCACTTTTTCCATTCCCCTTTTCACCTCTTATATTTCCCATCCTCAGCTCTTCGCTATCCTAAGTATCTCTGGACATCCACATCCTACTCATCTCCAAGGCCCATTTCAGATGCCAGCTCCTCTAGGAAACGTCTCTGGCACTCCTGAACAAAAGTCATCTGTCCCTCCTCAAAGTCAATGTAACAGCTCAGTATGCAGTCCACATGGGCTCTTTCACATTTACCACCTCTGACACTCACAGCTCTGTAACCTATTTGCCCTCGCTGAGTTTCAGTTTCTTCATCAAAATTGTGATAATAAAAATATCTGCCTCCTGGGGCAGCAGCCAGGATCAAGTTGCTAATGCAAGCACAGCGGCAGACACACAGACTCAACAGACGGTAGTGATGCTGATGTCGTCGTCATAGTAGATTTAGATGTGACCTCTAGTCAGAAAGTGTAATTTCCTTGGCTGCATGCTTCTAGAAAGGACACATGTTGTTTCTAGAAACCAGTGTCTTTTCACAGTCACCCTTCACTTGTTAGGGGCTACAGTAGTCAATGGCAGCAGTGATGAAACCAATAAAATAAGTGCATCCGGGGTGGAGTCCTCTTTGAATTTCGTTGTGAATTATATTTACTCATCAGCCAAAGACCCTAAGTTTTCCTTCCATGGCACAGGAAATGCTCATTATACTTGCAGAGCCACTGAAAAATGCAAAGCACATGAAAACTGGGCATTGATATGAAATCTCAAATGCACAGTTGTTAAATGACAAGACAAAAAGCTTTGATGAATATAGAATAAATGACCTTCATGTTGGAAGCAGAGGCTGTCTAATCCTGGGAGGAGAAGAAGCAGTGGGATGGCAGCACTTGGGAACTCTTCCATGATCTCTCAACAAATACACCTGTGAGCAAAAGCATTCCCACTTTTATGTAATTTATCTTCTCAGCTTATTTCATGGTTTTCAGATTCAACCAACTTCTTAGGAAGAATATTAAAAGATTTATAATTTAGATAATAGGACATTATATATTCTTAGTAAATAGCACTAGGCCATGCATTACTGGGTTTCAAGGTCAGTAGATTCTAAACACCAACCTAGGCAACTGTCATTTGTAGGCTCTCATGCATGGTTACCCCATAAAATTTACTATATGAATCACAAAAAAAAAAGAAGAGGAGAGGAGAGGAAAAGAGAAAAGAAAATCCTGAAC